>NC_040082.1:23846214-24149245 GCF_003369695.1 Bos indicus x Bos taurus
CATTTGCCAATTTTCTATTGTGGCGTTTGATTTACCCTGAAAAGCATAGGAGAGAAAGAAAGATGTATCCAACTGAATGTAGAGTTCCAGAGAATAGCAAGGAGAGATAAGCCTTCTTAAGTAAACAATGTGAAGAAATAGAGGAAAATAACAGAATGGGGAAGACTGAGATCTCTTCAATAAAATTGGAGATATCAAGGGAACATTTCATGCCAAAATGGGCACAATCAAGGACAGAAATGGCAAGGACCTAACAGAAGCAGAAGATATTAAGAAGAGGTGGCAAGAATACACAAAACTATGCAAAAAAGATCTTCATGACTTAAATAACCATGATGGTGTGGTCACTTACATAGAGTTAGACATCCTGGAGTGTGGAATCAAGTGGGCCTTAGGAAACATTAGTAAGAACAAAGCTACTGGAGGTGATGGAATTCCAGTTGAGCTATTTCAAATCCTAAAAGATGATGCTGTTAAAGTGTTGCACTCAATACACCAGCATATTTGAAAAACTCAGCAGTGGCCACAGGACAGGAAAGGGTCAGTTTTCATTCCAGTCTTAAAGAAGAGCAATGCCAAAGAATGTTCAAACTACCACACAATTGTACTCATCTCACATGCTAGCAAAGTAATGCTCAAAATTCTCCAAGTGAGACTTCAATTGTACATGAACTGAGAACTTCCAGATTTTCAAGTTGGATTTAGAAAATGTAGAGAAGCCAGAGATCAAATTGCCAACATCTGTTGGGTCATAGAAAAAGCAAGAGAGTTCCAGAAAAACATCTACTTCTGCTTTATTGACTATGCCAAAGACTTTGACCATGTGCATCACAACAAACTGGAAAATTCTTCAAGAGATGGGAATACCAGCCTACCTTACCTGCTTCCTGAGAAATCTGTGTGCAGGTCAAGAAGCAACAGTTAGAACCAGACATGAAACAATGGACTGGTTCAAACTTGGGAAAAGAATACATCAATTTATGTATTGTCACCCTGCTTATTTAACTTACCTGCAGAGTACATCATGTGAACTGTTGGGTTAGATGAAGCACAAGCTGGAATTAAGATTGCCAGGAGAAATATCAATAACCTCAGACATGCTGATGAAACCACTCTTATGGCAGAAAGCGAAGAACTAAAGAGCCTCTTGATGAAAGTGAAGGAGGAGAGAAAAAAATTGGCTTAAAATTCAACATTCGGAAAAGTAAGATCATGGCATCTGGTTCCATCACTTCATGGCAAATAGATGGGGAAACTATGGAAACAGTGACAGACTTAATTTTCTTGGGCTCCAAAATCACTGCAGATGGTGACTGCAGCCATGAAATTAAAAGATGCTTGCTCCTTGGAAGAAAAGCTATTAACAACCTGAGAAAGTGAGAAAGTGAAGTTGCTCAGTCGTGTCCGACTCTTTGCGACCCCATGGACTGTAGCCTACCAGGCTCCTCCATCCATGGAATTTTCCAGGCAAGAGTACTGGAGTGGGTTGTCATTTCCTTCTCCAGGGTATCTTCCCGACCTAGGGATTGAACCCAGGTCTCCTGCACTGCAGGCAGACTTTACCATCTGAGCCACAAGGGAAGCCCTGCTGCTGCTAAGTAGCTTCAGTTGTGTCCAACTCTGTGCAACCCCAAAGACGGCAGCCCACCAGGCTCCCCCGTCCCTGGGATTCTCCAGGCAAGAACACTGGAGTGGGTTGCCATTTCCTTCTCTAATGCATGAAAGTGGAAAGTGAAAGTGAAAGTGAAGTCGCTCAGTCATGTCCGACTCCTAGTGACCCCATGGACTGCAGCCTACCAGGCTCCTCCATCCATGGGATTTGCCAGACAAGAGTACTGGAGTGGGTTACCATTGCCTTCTCCGAAGGGAAGCCCTATGCATATTAAAAAGCAGACACATTACTTTGCTGACTAAGGTCTGTCTAGTCAAAGCTTTAGTTTTTCTAGTAGTCACGTATGAATGTGAGAGTTGGACCATAAACAAAGCCGAGTACCAAAGAATTGATGCTTTTGAACTGTGGTGTTGGAGAAGACTCTTGGGAGTCCCTTGGACTGCAAGGAGACCAAATCAGTCCATCCTAAAGGAAGTCAGTCCTGAATGTTCATTGGAAAGACTGATGCTGAAGCTGAAGCTCCAATACTTTGGCCACCTGATGTGAAGAATGGACTCATTGGAAAAGCGCCCGATGCTGGGAAAGATTGAGAGCAGCAGGAGAAGGGGGCGACAGAGGATGAGATGGTTGGATGGCATCACCGACTCAATGGACATGAGTTTGAGCAAGCTCCTGGAGTTGGTGATGGACAGGGAGGCCTGGTGTGCTTCAGCTCATGGGATTACAAAGAGTTGGTCACAACTGAGCGACTGAACTGAAGATACCACTGGATCCTTTGACGCATATGAGTCTAATTTTCACCTTTCCATTCTGTTCCACTCCGGTATCTTATTTTTGTGCCATTACTACACTGTATTAATGATCAAGGCTTCATAATGTAATTTAATACATGGTTTGGTTATTTGCTTCTCACAACCCTTGTTTTTAAAATTTTTTTCTGGCCATTCTTTTTAATTTTTCTGTGTGAACTTTAGTATCAGTCCAGCCATTTCTTTAAACAAATCCTTTTGGAATTTTTTTGAGATTAGGTTGAATTTGTGAATTATAACTTAGGAAGACTTAATATCTTTGTGATGTTGTATTTTTCTATTTAAAAACATTTCATTCATTCAAATCAGCTTTTGGATTTATTTTAGGATTACTTAAATTTTTGCATATAAATTATGCATTTTTTAAAAGTTATGCCTCAGTTTACTTTAGGAATAACTATTTATTCCTAGTTGTTTAATATTTTTGTTGCTATTGTTTTTCTTTAAAAAGTATTTGTTTATTTATTTGGCTGCGCTGGGTCTTAGTTGCAGCACGTGGGATCTAGTTCCCTGACCAGAGATGGAACTCAGGCCCCTGCACTGGGAAAGTGGAGTCCTGGCCACCGAACCACCAGAGAAGTCCCTTTGCTGCTATTGTGAACTGAGCTTTCTCTTCTATTTTATCTTCTACCAGGTTGCTGTTTCTAGATATGCAGACTACTGATACTGATTCTCTACCTTATTGATTCTCTTATTATTTATAGTTTATAGTAAAGTCTTTCAGGGTTTTCAGGTATGCAATATGTCAACCACAGAGAGTGATAGTTTTGCTTTCTCCTTCTAAATTTTTAAACATGTTTTTTATGCACCTTTTTTCTTTTGGCCACATTGACTAATACTTCAAAAATAATGGTAAAAATGGAACAAATATAATGGTAAAAATGGTAAAGATAGCAGTACTGACAATGAGCATTCTTGCTCTTTTCCTAAGTGCAAATAACTGCAATGTTTTACTTTCACTGTGATACTAAAACTAATATATATAAATGGATACCTGTGTATGTATGCACATATATTCACATATGCATATATACATACATACACACATACATGCATATATGTAAAAATATATGTGAGTGTATACACTTATATATGGGCATAAATATATATTATACATAAACATTATATATGTATTATCTGTATGTATATGTTGATATATGTATATATATGTATTAACATTTTGTGGAAATATCCATCTGAATGATTTTAACAAGAATTGGTGTTAAATTTTTCAAAAGTTTTCTTTTACATCAATGGAGATGATCACATGATACTTCTCTTTAACTCTTATAATGTAATTTTTTTAATTGAATTTTTAGAATCTGTCTCTGTGCTGATAACATTATTTTTTTAAATGTGCTGTTGGATTTTAACTGCGTCTATGGGATTCTCTAGACAAGAATACTGGATTGGGTAGCCATTCCCTTTCCCAGGGGATCTTCCCAATCCAGGGATCGAATCCAGGTCTTCCCACTTACAGGCAGCTGCTTTACCATCTGAGCCACCAGGGAAGCCCTATTTTAACTGCTAAACTTTACTTAAAATTTATGCACTGATATTTATGTGTGATGGGCTTCCCAGGTGGCATAGTGGTAAAGAATCTGCCTGCCAATGCCAGAGACACAGGAGACGTGGGTTCGATCCCTGGGTCAAGGAGATCCTGCAGTAGGAAATGGCAACCCTCTCCAATATTCTAGACAGGAGAATTCCATGGACAGAGGAGTCTGGCGGGCTACAGTGCATGTCTCAAAGAGTTGGACGCAACTGGGCACACATGCATGTCCTAGACCAAGAATCTAGGACAATATTACCTATTTATTTACCTAATTATTTACTTTTTATTTTTTGTGGGGTTGGTTTTCCTACACTTTGTAGCAAATTTGAATTTAAATTCCAAACCAGGATAAGGGCACATCAAGTGTCAGTTTTGTGCCCAGGTATAATCTTAATTTCCTACATTATGCAGGCCAGGACCTGGTTTCATATTTTGACATGTGTTTTAAGATCCAAGCCTTGTGATTACAGAGCTAATTCAATGTGTAAAGGCCTGTTTGTCAGAAATGTGGCTTCTGGCATCCTTCAGATCAAGAGATCCAAGAGAGAAACAGCAACCATGATGGAAGTTGTCCTTTATAACCTAATCAGAAATGACGTATCATTACTTCTGCCATATTCTATTGGTCATAGAGACCAACTCTGGTATGATATGGGAGGGGATTAACATGGGTATTAATTACAGGAGGTGGAGATCATTGGGAGCCATTTTAGATGCTGGCTACAAGTGTGCATATCCATTTTTAAAATGTATTAGTCCTATTGTATACTGATGGTCCATGACAACAATTTATTCTCAGCACTTAAGACAGTGTCTGACACATAATAGGGTCTCAGTAATTTTTAATAATTGATTAACTGATTTTATATGATTACAAATAGATACAGTGTAGAAAGAGTGATTTAAAAACTTCCAGGGAGGATTCATAGAAAAAGGATATCTTGGCTTCCATAATTTAGTAAAAAGAAGTTAAAAAGCCCTAACTATTAATACTATGTTTTTGTGACACCTAGACAATATGTCAAAAATTCATATCACTTAACAAGGAAGGGTCAAGAGAAAGGTCATTTAAAGCTGTATTCCAGATAATAAATGCACAGAAAGTATCAAATAAAATAACTAGTTATAGGCAACCGTTGTCACTAAGTGCTACACCATCAAGTAAAATTTTGATAGGGAATCTCATAATGGAAGAATCAAGATAATACTACTTTAACCTTCTGATTTATCTAAGCCTCACTAAAGTTTGTCAACCAGTCATTTTGTGCCCTGTGATACAGTATAACAGGAAACAATTCAGAATTCTTGCCCATAAAAATGAACTTGAATCTCTGTATATAACAGTGAGATTATAGAAAATATTAAGGGGAAGATACCTCAAGAAACTAATAGACCAAATCCACAATGTGGGACATGCTAGGGGACAAAGTTTTCCCAACAAGTGAATACCAGCGGGGAAAGGAAAGATTTAGCAGGGAAAAAATCAAGTGTAATTTATGGATCATAAATTTCCATAAATTTCCAACAGAAATAAATCAAATGTGAATGCACATTAGTAAATTAATCAGAGCAATTTGAATGCAAACAGAATAAACGGTACAAAAGAAGTAGCATTAATTTGATAATGATCTGATGATTTTTAAAAATTTCAAAACTAAAGCCTTATCAGTCAGAGACACACTAAGGAATTCATATGTGAATAACATGAACTCTTATGTCTAAGAATTGTTTTCAACTACTTAAAAGAAATAAAATATGGTAGCAAAATTGAAGGACCAAGATTGGCTAAATACTAAAAATTGTTAGAGCTGAGTGATAATAGAGATTCACTCTAATATTTTTCTACTGTTGTATATCTTTCTATAACTTAAAAAACCCTCTGCTTTTATGGAGCTTATATTTTAGTGGAATATAGAGATAATAAAAGTAAACAATAAAGTGTACAGTATTTTAAATTGCAGTAGGTGCTATGGAGAAACAGTAAATCAAACACAGAAGATTCAAAAATATAAGATGGAGATATATAATTATTTAATAAATTAATTTTAATTGGAGGCTAATTACTTTACAATATTGTGGTGTGTTTTTTTTTTTTTGCCATACAGTGATGTATAATTTTTAATAGAGTGGCTAAGAAAGTCCTCAGTGAGGATAAGTGAGTTGATACCTGAAGGAAGTGAGATAGCCGTCTATCCAGATATCTGCACAAAGAACATTCCAGGCAGAGTAAAGAGCAAGTGCAAAGGCCCTGAGGCAGGAGTTGGAGTTGCTCAAGGAACAAGGTGTGATAGGAACAATGTGAATGATGGGTTGAGTAGGAGGCGATGAGGTCAGAGGGGAAAAAAAGAGGGGAGGGGAGATACAGATCATGCAGTTCTGTCTCAGTCACAGCGAAATAAGATTTTAAATTTCTGCTTATGAGGTAAAATGGATACTACCAGTAGATGTGATATGTTTCTCTGTGGCTCTAAGTAGCCACAACATGTTGTGTGTGCATGCTCAGTTGTGTCCGACTCTGCAGCCCCATGAACTGTAGCCTGCCAGGCTCCTCTGTCCATGGAATTTTCTAGGCAAGAATACTGGAGTGGGTTGCCATTTCCTTTTCCAGGGGATCTTCCCGACCCAGAGATAGAACTTGCATTCCCTATATTGTGTCCCCTTTCCTGAGCCACCAAAGAAGCCTCATTTCAGGATAGTCAGGGCTCTTTTGGCAAATAGACAGGTATTTGGGGCTGGGCTTCCATGTACAAGTAGCTCACTATTCCATTTAAATCATCTTATTGAAAGTCATCACCCTCTTACATTCCAGGCACAACATTTATACGTAAATTCTAACTGCTCTATTTTCAAGTCATATGAGTCTGTTTAAATGTTTCAGTTTATGACTTACAAATCTTAACTAATTTAGAGAATGGTCTGCTGATCAAAAAACATATTATAAAGTAGGGTCCAAAATAGGAAATTTTCAGGGACATATTATAACATGTGTGTTACTCACTCAGTCATGTCCGACTGTTTGTGACCCATGGACTATAGCCTGCCAGCTTCTCTGTCCGTGGAATTCCCCAGGCAAGAATACTGGAGTGGGTTGTCATTCCCTTCTCTAGGGGATATTCCTGGTCCAGAGATCAAACCCAAGTCTCCCACATTGCGGGCAGATTCTTTACCATCTGAGCTACTAGGGAAGCCCATACTATAACATAGGATGCTATAAAATGTTTTTTAGGCTTTGTGTTTTTCCCAGTTTTAACAATATCACAAAATATCTCTGAGATCATAAATTCAGTTACTTACTATTGTTATTATTTACTTATTCACCATGCCAATACTGGGCTTCCCTGGTGGCTCAGATGGTAAAGAATCAGCCTGCAATGCAGGAGACCTGGGTTCGATCTTTGGGTTGGGAAGATCCCCTGGAGAAGGGTATCTCCACTGGAGATTTCCAAGGACGGAGGAACCTGACAGGCTACAGTCCATGGGGTCACAAAGAGTCAGACACAACTGAGCGACTTTCACTTTCATGCCAATACTCAATGATTTGGACCATGATTATGTGACAGACCATTCCAAAATTTCCTGAGCTGCTCTCTCGGGTGAGAAGCAGCTTAGTACTTTTGGTCGGGACTAGAATTCTGGGATTCAGGTCAGGTATGAGAGTGAAAAACAACTACAGGGCATGTTGGAAAGAAGAACCAAAAACAGCATTCTTGAAGAAAGTTTCAAGAACTAAAGTTCAATTCCAGAGTAGGAACTGGAGAATAAAACACGGTCAAAAGTAAGAGGTCTGCCAGTTTCACTGCTCCTTTTCAACACGGTACTAGAAGTCCCAGCTAATAAGACAAAAAGAAAAAAAGGTGGGAGGAAAGACATACAGATTGTGAAGAAAGGTAAACATCTTTCTTTGCAGGTATGTGATTATCTATGTATAGAAAACTCAAAAAAGTGACCAAAAAACTGAAACTAATGAGATTATCGTAAAGTTGCAGAATACAAAATTCATATACAGAATTTCACTGCTTTTCTATATACTAGCAATGAACAACTGGAATTTGAAATTAAAAACGTAATACTATTTACATAAGCCCCCCAATGAGATACTCAAGTATAAAGCTAACAAATAATGAACAAGATCTATATGAAAAACTCAAAATCTCTGATGAACAAAATTGAAGAAGAACTAAAAAATGGAGAGATATTCCATTCTCATGGAAAGGTGGACTAGATTTTGTGAAGAGATTAATTCTTCCCATTATCTATGGATTCAATGCGATCCAAATAAAAATCCAAGCAAGTTATAGCTATGGATATAAACAAATTCTAAAGTTTGTGTGGGGAGGCAAAAGACCCAGAATACCTGGAATATTCAACACAATCCTGAAGGAGAGGAGCTAAGTTGGAGGACTGACACGACGGACACAGTTATCAACCCAGGGTGATATTGGTGAAAGAATAGACAGATCAATAGAACAGAATAGAGAGCTCAGAAATAAACCCATATAAACTTAATCAACTGATCTTAGACAAATGAGCAAAGGTAATATAATGGAGAACACATAGTTTCTGAACAAACAATGATAGAATAACTGGACCTCTGCATGCAAAAAAAAAAAAAAATGAACCTAGAGATAGATCTTACATTCCTCACAAAAATTAACTCAAAATGGATCAGAGCCTTAAATGCGAAAAATGCAAAACTATAAAACTCCTAGAAGATAATGTAGAAGAAAACCTAGGTAATCTTGGGTATGGTGATGACTGTTTAGATACAACACCAATAGCACACGCTATGAAGGAACTAAGCTGGACTCCACTAAAATTAAAAACTGTATTGTGGATGACAATGTCAAGAGAGTAAGACAAGTCACAGACTATGAGAAAATATTTGCAAAAGATACACTTGATAAAAAACTGTTATCTAAAATATACATAGAACTTTAAAAAGTCAACAATAAGAAAACAAACAATCCAACTGAGAAAAGAGGGAAACATCTTAAAAGACATCTCAGCAAATAAGATACACAGATGGCAAATAAACATATAAAATGATTATCAGGGAAATGCAAATTAAAATAACAAGATACCACTACATACCCATCAGAAGGGACAAAATCTGGAATCCTGACAAAACCAAACCCTTCTCTGGGCAGGGGAATGATAGGACTGCTCCTTTTCCATTCTATTGCTGCTAGAATGGAAAATGGTACAGCCAATGTTGGATGACAGTTTGGGGGTTTCTTACAAAACTAAACATACTCTTGCCATATGATCAATAATCATGCCCTCTGAAATTCAGCAAGGAGTGAAAACACAGGTTCACATAAAAACCTAGTACAATTCAGTCACTCAGTCGTATCTGACCCTTTGTGACCCCATGGACTGCAGCATGCCAGGCCTCCCTGTCCATCACCGATTCCTGGAGCTTGCTCAAGTTCATATCCATCGAGTTGTTGATGCCATCCAACCATCTCATCCTCTGTCATCCCCTTCTCCTCTGGCCTTTGATCTCTCCCAGCATTGGGGTCTTTTCCAATGAGTCAGTTCTTCACGTCAGGTGGCCAAAGGATTGGAGCTTCAGCTTCAGCATCAGTCCTTCCAGAGAATATTCAGGACTAATTTCCTTCAAAATGGACTGGTTGGATCTCCCAGTCCAAGGGACTCTCAAGACTCTTTTCCAACACCACAGTTCAAAAGCATCAATTCCTCAGTGCTCAGCTTTCTTTATAGTCCAACTCTAACATCAATATATAACGACTGGAAAAACTATCACTTTGACTAGATGGACCATTGTTGGCAAAGTAATGTCTTTGCTTTTTAATATGCTGTTTAGGTTTGTCATAGCTTTTCTTCCAAGGAGCAAGCATCTTTTAATTTCATGGCTGCAGGCATCATCTGCAGTGATTTTGGAGCCCAAGAAAATAAAGTCTCTCACTGTTTCCATTGTTTCCCTATCTATTTGCCATGAAGTGATGGGACCTGATAACATGATCTTTGTTTTCTGAATGTTGAGTTTTAAGCCAACTTTTTCACTCTCCTCTTTCACTTTCATCAAGAGGCTCTTTAGATTCTATTTGCTTTCTGCCATAAGGGTAGCGTCATCTGCATATCTGAGGTTATTGATATTTCTCCTGGCAATCTTGATTCCAGCTTGTGCTTCATCCACCCCGACATTTCACATGATGTACTCTGCATATAAGCTAAATAAGCAGGGTGACAATATAAAGCCTTGATGTACTCCTTTCCCGATTTGGAATCAGTCGTTTGTTCCAAGTCCAGTTCTAACTGCTACTTCTTGACCTGCATACAGATTTCTCAGGAAGCAGGTAAGGTGGTCTGGTATTCCCATCTCTTGTAGAATTTTTCACAGTTTGTTGTGATCCACACAGTCAAAGGCCATGGTGTAATCAATAAAGCAGAAATAGATGTTTTTATGGAGCTATCTTGCCTTTTCTATGATCCAATGGATGTTGGCAATTTGATCTCTGGTTCCTTTGCCTTTTCTAAATATAGCTTGAACATCTGGAAGTCCACGGTTCATGTACTGCTGAAGCCTGGCTTGGAGAATTTTGAGCATTACTTTCTAGTAATCTAGTTTCAGTTTGTCAATTACTATTTTTGGAAGCAAGGAAAGAATTATATTGGCCAAAGATAAGAGACTTCACCTGGACTCACATATCTCAAGCCTAAAGAAGCCAGGTTACCAGAGTATTTACAAAAAGTGGCAGTTAATGCCCACTTCACAAGCTTACAGATATGAAGTTGGCCCCACAGTCTCAATGTACAGCCTTTGTGAAATTTCATAGTGATGTGAAAAGCAATCTCATGAACGTTCTCAGCAATAGCAATGATAGCCTTATCTCTTGCTTTTGCTCATCTGGATGTGTGCTGTTGACTGTGTAGAGGTGGAAGGCTAGAAGCAGCTGTTCTTGTGGAATTAAATGAGAATTTCTTATAGATTCTCTGCCCCAAATAATTTCCTCTCTTTTTTATTCCTTATGCTTACAAAGCCTATATTTTAATACCAAAAAGGCCCTGATAGAGTACAAACAAAAATACAAAGTGATATAACTACAAACAGATAATTAATTTGACTGCAATGCCCTCTCAAACTCATCACTCCTTGCAGTTTCTGTTTCAAGCTGCACTCCCAGGCAGGAAAGAGAAACATCGTAGATAGAAGAGGGTTCCTGAGGAATGGGAGGATTTGCGTTTCCTTGCTAAATACTCCCAAACAGGCAAACTGTTAAGATCTATTCAGGGCACAACCTGGTGAAATTTCTATGATGAAGCACTGATCAACAGGGCAGATCCAGGCATCGTGACTGCTCTGGGAAGTGGTGGGCTGCCACTAGATGTTGGATGCCTTCAGAGTGAAGAAAAATAGTCAGGTATATTTTCTTCCAGTTTCCTACTCCTTTGGAAACTGTAGATATTTTATTCTCTTCTTTTAAATAATTCTGGGATTTGAGACATATGATCATATCCAAATTTCATCCAACAAATTTCTCATGCATCCCATCAGTTTATGTACTTGAACAAAAGGCACAAGCCATTAAAATCAAAGGGTACCTTCTGTAGAATCTCAGAAATCTCAGCCTGAGATGCTTTTGTACCATATACATTTCAATAAACAACACAGTTCAAAGCTTTTGTATTTTATTCAACCAAGATTTTAACAAGAAATAATCTGAAGAAGCTATTTATAGATGGATCTTCCATGCAGGAATGGAAAATATATCTCCTGTTTTCAATTGTAGAGTGAACACCTATGCAATCAGCTCAGGTCAGTTGCTCAGTCATGTCCAACTCTTTGCGACCCCATGGACTGCAGCACGCTGGGATTCCCTGTCCATCAACAACTGGAGCTTGCACAAACTCATGTCTGTCGAGTTGGTGATGCCATCCAACCATCTCATCCTCTGTTATCCTCTTCTCCTCCTACCTTCAATCTTTCCTAGCATCAGGGTCTTTTCCAATGAGTCAGTTCTTTGCATCAGGTGGCCAAAGTATTGGAGCCTCAGCTTCAGCACCAGTCCTTCCAATGAATATTCAGGACTGATTTTCTTTAGGATTGACTGTTTTAACCTTCTTGTTATCCAAGGGACTCTCAAGAGGCTTCTCCAGCACTATAATTCAAAAGCATCAACTCTTCAGTGCTTGACTTTCTTTATGGTCCAACTCTCATATCCATACATGACTACTGGAAAAGCCATGTTGCTGCTGCTAAGTCACTTCAGTAGTGTCCAACTCTGTGTGACCCCATAGACGGCAGCCCACCAGGCTCCCCTGTCCCTGAGATCCTCCAGGCAAGAACACTGGAGTGGGTTGCCATTTCCTTCTCCAGTGCATGAAAGTGAAAAGTGAGAGTGAAGTTGCTCAGTCGTGTCTGACTCCTAGCGACCCCATGGACTGCAGCCTACCAGGCTCCTCTGTCCATGGGATTTGCCAGGCAAGAGTACTGGAGTGGGTTGCCATTGCCTTCTCCATGGAAAAGCCATAGCTTTGAGTATATAGACATTTGTCAATAAAGTAATGTCTCTGCTTTTTAACATGCTATCTAGTTTTGTCATAACTTTTCTTCCATGGAGCAAGCGTCTTTTAATTTCATGGCTGCAGTCACCATCTGCAGTTATTTTGGAGCCCAAGAAGATAAAGTCTGTCACTGTTTCCATTGTTTCCCCATCTATTTGCCTTGAAGTGATAGAACAGAATGCCATGATTTTCGTTTTTTGAATGTTGAGTTTTAAGCCAGCTTTTTCACTCTCCTCTTTCACTTTCATCAAGAGGCTCTTTAGTTCTTCACTTTCTGCCCTAAGGGTGGTGTCATATGCGTATCTGAGGTTATTGATATTTCTCCCGGCAATGTGATTCCAGCTTGTGCTTCCTCCAGCCCAGCATTTCTCATGATGTACTCTGCATATAAGTTAAATAAGCAGAGTGTCAATATGCAGCCTTGACGTACTCCTTTCCCAATTTGGAACCAGTCCATTGTTCCATATCCATTTCTAACTGTTGCTTCTTGACCGTCATACAAATTTCTCTGGAGGCAGGTCAAGTGGTCTGGTGTTCCCATCTCTTGAAGAATTTTCCACAGTTTGTTGTGATGCACACAGTCAAAGGCTTTAGTGTAGTCAATGAAGCAGAAGTAGGTGTTTTTCTGGAACTCTCTTGCATTTTCTATGACCCAGTGGCTGTTGGCAATTTGATCTCTGGTTCCTCTGCCTTTTCTAAATTCAGCTTGAACATCTGGAATTTCTCTGTTCATGGACTATTGAAGCCTCTCTTGGAGAATTTAGAGCATTGCTTTGCTAGCATGTGAGATGAGTACAAGTGTGCTGTAGTTTGAACATTCTTTGGCATTGCCTTTCTTTGGGATTGGAATGAAAATTGACTTTTTCTAGTCAGTGCCTAACACTGTGGAGTAGAAAGACGTGCTCTCATTTTCTCCTGTGAGAATTCCAAAACTGCAACTAGCTGCTGAGTAACCATCGACAGGAGAACGTTAGATCCCCAAAAAAGATATCCCATGTCCAAGGGCAAAGGAAAAGCCCCAACAAGATGATAGGAGGGGCAAAATTGCATTTAGAATCAAACCCCATACCCACCGGAGAGGCTTGGAGGGCTCAAACAAAACCTTGTATTCACCAGGACTCAGGGACCCCACGAGATGGAACCAGAGCTGCCTTTGAATGTTTGAGTGTCTCCTGTGGAGGCATGGGTCAGCAGTGTCCTGCCATGGGGACAGGGGCTCTGGCTGCAGCAGACCTAGGAGGCGTGGCATGTGAGCCCCACCACAGAGCCACCGAGCAGACAACCCACAAACTGGAGAACAATTATACCAAAGAATTTCTCTCAGTATTGCAAACATTCTAGGGCCCACAACCAATCTATGGAATATCAACCATGAAAGAATGTGAACAAAGCCTTGAGCAATTAAAACACCACCAGTTACAGCACAAAAGAGATAAGAAATGTACTTTTCTTGTTTCAATCCATTGCTCTTTAAATATGAGAAAAACAGAACATTCCTTTGGACATCTGTCAGTATTGTTTCGAGTACTTCTCTGGAATATTTTTATGTTTAATTAAAGCTTTGTTTTCATACTACCCTGAGCATGTTCACTGGTGTAAAGACACAGAATGGGGATTAAACATAATCGACACAGGGAAAAATGACCATGTAAGTTGAGCCAACTTGTGGTATAACTAATTAAAAATCAATAAGCGGGACTTCCTTGGTGGTACAGTGGATAAGAATCTGCCTGCCAGTGCTGCAGACACAGGTTCAATTCCTGGTCCAGGAAGATTTCCACATGCTGTGGAACAGCTAGGCCTGTGCCCCACAACTATCGAGCCCATGCTCTGGAGCCTGCGAGGCGCAAGTATTGAGCGGATGCACCTCAACTACCGAGGCCTGCACGCTCTAGGCCCCGGAGCCACAACAAGGACCCCTGAGCTGCAAGTACTGACGCCTCTGCACCTAGATCCTGTGCTCTGCAGAGAGAGAAGCCGCCACAGTGAGAAGCCCTCACACTGCAATTAGAGAGGCCCATCTCTGCAACGAGAGAAGTCCCATGTGTGACAATCAAGACTCGGCACTCAGGACTCAGCCCTGCCCTGCAAAAACCAATAAGCTTTGAAATTTATAAATAAAGCAGTCTTTCAGCGAAAACTCAGGTTTACCATACTTATAGCAATTTTAATAAACAAACATGGAAATATAAAATATTATAAGCCAGGCAGTAATTATTCACTTTACAAAAGGTGTTTTTATTGTAAGGAAGTATTTTCAAGGAAAGTATTTCACTTATAGATCAAATGCATAACTTGACTTACAAAATCTTATTTTTTATAACCACCCTTAAAGACTTGCCTCTTGAGAAACCTATATGCAGGTCAGGAAGCAACAGTTAGAACTGGACATGGAACAACAGACTGGTTCCAAATAGGAAAAGGAGTATGTCAAGGCTGTATATTATCACCCTGCTTATTTAACTTCTATGCAGAGTACATCATGAGAAACGCTGGGCTGGAAGAAGCACAAGCTGGAATCTAGATTGCTGGAAGAAATATCAATCACCTCAGATATGCAGATGACACCACCCTTATGGCAGAAAGTGAAGAGGAGCTAAAAAGCCTCTTGATGAAAGTGAAATAGGAGAGTGAAAAAATTGGCTTAAAGCTCAACATTCAGAAAACTAAGATCATGGCATCTGGTCCCATCACTTCATGGCAAATAGATGGGGAAACAGTGGAAGCAGTGTCAGACTTTATTTTTTGGGGCTCCAAAACCACTGCAGATGGTGACTGCAGCCATGAAATTACAAGATGCTTACTCCTTGGAAGGAAAGTTATGACCAACCTAGATAGTATATTCAAAAGCAGAGACATTACTTTGCCAACAAAGGTCCATCTAGTCAAGGCTATGGTTTTTCCAGTGGTCATGTATGGATGTGAGAGTTGGACTGTGAAGAAAGCTGAGTGCCAAAGAATTGATGCTTTTGAACTGTGGTGTTTGAGAAGACTCTTGAGAGTCCCTTGGACTGCAAGGAGATCCAACCAGTCCATTCTAAAGGAGATCAGCCGTGGGATTTCTTTGGAAGGAATGATGCTAAAGCTGAAACTCCAGTACTTTGGCCACCTCATGTGAAGAGTTGACTCATTGGAAAAGACTCTGATGCTGGGAGGGATTGGGGGCAGGAGGAGAAGGGGACGACAGAGGATGAGATGGCTGGATGGCATCACTGACTCGATGGACGTGCGTCTGAGTGAACTCCAGGAGTTGGTGATGGATAGGGAGGCCTGGCATGCTGTGATTCATGGGGTCGCAAAGAGTCGGACATGACTGAGCGAATGAACTGAACTGAACTGAAAGATGCTAAATGTTGCTCAATGTAGAATATTCTTATGTTGAACCAGGAAAGACACTTATAAAATATTATTTAACGTGACAGTTATTTTAATCTTACATGTATCTATTTCTTGACTTTCAGTGAAGTTGATAACAACAAAGAAAAGTCTGTCAAAAGTACCATTTTTCTAAATATGCAAAGTAAATCATTAATATGATCTGATCTTATGATGCAAGATTGCTGGTCAAATTTAAGTACAGAAGAACAAGTCACATTGTCTAGAAAGAAATGGCAGCAGACATTATACTTCTCAATGTCTTTCTGTTATTTTACTTTAAATGCCTTTTCTGTACTTTTTTGCTATCTTACTCTTTTTTTTTTTTTTTGGTCTCTTTTATACCTGTATCTTAGCTTTGCAAAGAGTCAGACACAACTCTTGACATAGCGTGCATGCATGCACATATCTGTATCGTTGCTCTTTTTCTCATTTATTTCTCTTCTTTCTTTCCTTGCTGTCTATACATTATGTCTATAGTGGTACCCAGTGACATTTCCAACACTGCTTGGTTCTCTGTTAGTATCAGTTCAGGTCAGTTGCTCAGTCATGTCTGACTCTTTGTGACCCCATGGACTGCAGCATGTCAGGCTTCCCTGTCCATCACCAACTCCTGGAGCTTGCTCAAACTCATGTCCACCGAGTTGATGATGCCATCCAACCATCTCATCCTCTTGTCATCCCCTTCTCCTCCTACCTTCAATCTTTCCCAGCATCAGGGTCTTTTCCAATGAGTCAGTTCTTCGCATCAGGTGGCCAAAGTATTGGAGTTTGTATACTCCATGTATACATAATTATATTCAGGTATTAGTAAATTAGTCCATATGAGTATATTGGTTCATGGAATGGCCAGGCTGTCCAACTCAGTGGGCAGATCACAAGACTTACTGGGAGGGTTTTATCTAGGACACAAGCAGCCACTCCCATATTGTAACTTCCTAGTATTTACTGGGTTGGATAAAAAGTTCGTTAGGGTTTTTCCATAAGATGTTATGGAACTTTTTGGCCAACCCAATATAATATTTGCCCTAAGAGAAACTCCTCACAGCTAGATTTTATTTTCAGATCATCATTCTGAAAACTGATTTCCAGCTCTGAAAAACAAGCCCTTTCAATATGTCTCACTGAAGAGGGTTTTCTTATCTCTCCTTGCTATTCTTTGGAACTCTGAATTCAAATGGGTATATCTTTCCTTTTTGCCTTTGACTTTTGCTTCTCTTCTTTTCACAGCTATTTGTAAGGCCTTGTTCAACAACCATTTTACCTTTTAGCATTTCTTTTTCTTGGGGATGATCTTGAGCCCTTCCTTCTGTACATTGTCATGAACCTCCATCCATAGTTCTTCAGGCAGTCTGTCTATCAGATCTAATCCCTTCAATCTATTTCTCACTTCCACTGTATAATCGTAAGGGATTTGATTTAGGTCATACCTGAATGGTCTAGTGGCTTTCCCTACTTTCTTCAATTTAAGTCTGAATTTGGCAATAAAGAGTTCATGATCTGAGCCACAGTCAGCTCCCAGTCTTGTTTTTGCTGACTGTATAGAGCTTCTCCATCACTGGCTGCAAAGAATAGAATCAATCTGATTTTGGTGTTGACCATCTGGTGATGTCCATGTGTAGAGTCTTCTCTTGTGTTGGATGAGGGTGTTTGCTATGACCAGTGCATTCTCTTGGCAAAACTCTGTTAGCCTTTGCCCTGCTTCATTCTGTTCTCCAAGGCCAAAGTTGCCTGTTACTCCAGGTGTTTCTTGACTTCCTACTTTTGCATTCCAGTCCCCTATAATGAAAAAGACATCTTTTTGGGGGTGTTAGTTCTAGAAGGTCTTGTAGGTCTTCATAGAACTGTCCAAATTCAGCTTCTTCAGCATTACTGGTCAGGGCATAAACTTGGATTAGAAAGACTAGAGATCTCTTTGAGAAAATTAGAGATACCAAGGTAGCATTTCATGCAAAGATGGGTTCAATAAAGGACAGAAATGGTATGGACCTAACAGAAGCAGAAGATATTAAGAAGAGGTGGGCAAGAATACACAGAAGAACTATACAAAAAGATCTTCATGATGCAGATAATCAGAATGGTGTGATCACTCACCTAGAGCCAAACATCCTGGAATGTGAAGTCAAGTGGGCATTACGAAGCATCACTATGAACAAAGCTAGTGGAGGTGATGGAATTTCAGTTGAACTATTTCAAATTCTAAAAGATGATGCTGTGAAACTGCTGCACTCAATATGTCAGCAAATTTGGAAAACTCAGCAGTGGCCACAGGACTGGAAAAGGCCAGTTTTCATTCCAATCCCAAAGAAAGGCAATGCCAAAGAATGCTCAAAGTGATAGTGAAAGTGAAGTCGCTCAGTCGTGTCCGACTCTTTGCGACCCCATGGACTGTAGCCTACCAGGCACCTCCCTCCATGGGATTCTCCAGGCAAGAGTACTGGCCTGGGTTGCCAGTTCCTTCTCCAGGGGATCTTCCCGACCCAGGGATCAAACCCAGGTATCCCACATTCCAGGCAGACACTTTAACCTCTGAGCCACCAGGGAGGCATGCTCAAACTACCACACAATTGCACTTATCTCACATGCTAGTAAAGTAATGCTCAAAATTCTCCAAGCCAGGTTCAGCAGTATGTGAATTGTGAACTTCCAGATGTTCAAGCTGGTTTTAGAAAAGGCAGAGGAACCAGAGATCAAATTGTCAACATCTGTTGGGTCCTTGAAAAAGGAAGAGAGTTCCAGAAAAACATCTATTTCTGCTTTATTGACTATGCAAAAGTCTTTGACTGTGTGGATCACAACAAACTGTGAAAAATTCTGAAAGAGATGGGAATACCAGACCACCTGACCTGCCTCTTGAGAAATCTGTATATGGGTCAGGAAGCAACAGTTATAACTGGACATGGAACAACAGACTGGTTCCAAATAGGAAAAGGAATACATCAAAGCTGTATTTTATCACCTTGTTTATTTAACTTATATGCAGAGTACATCACGAGAAACGCTGGGCTGGATGAAACACAAGCTGGAATCAAGATTGCTGGGAGAAATATCAATAACCTCAGAAATGCGTATCACACCACCCTTATGGCAGAAAGCGAAGAAGAACTAAAGAGCCTCTTGATGAAAGTGAAAGAGGAGAGAGAAAAGTTGGCTTAAAGCTCAACATTCAGAAAACTAAGATCATGGCATCCAGTCCCATCAGTTCATGGCAGATAGATGGGAAAACAGTGGAAAGAGTGGTAGACTTTATTTTTGGGGAAAACAGTCCTGAATATTCATTGGAAGAACTGATATTGCAGCTGTAACTCCAGTACTTTCGCCACCTGATGTGAAGAACTGACTCATTGGAAAAGACTCTGATGCTGGGAAAGATTGAAGGCAGGAGGAGGACACAGAGGATAAGATGGTTGGATGGTATTACTGACTCAATGGACATGAGTTTGAGTAAACTCCGGGAGTTCATGATGAACAGGGAAGCCTGGCATGCTGCAGTCCATGGGGTCGCAAAGAGTCAGATATGACTGAGTGACTGAACTGAACTGAACTGATGTAGATGACATCACCCTTATGTCAGAAAGGGAAGAAAAACTAAAGAGCCTCTTGATGAAAGTGAAAGTGAAGAGTGAAAAAGTTGGCTTAAAGCTAAACATTCAGAAAACTAAGATCATGGCATCTTGTCCCATCACTTCATGGCAAATAGTTGGGGAAGCAATGGAGACAGGTAGGCTGCAGTCCATGGGATTGCTAAGAGTCGGACACGACTGAGCGACTTCACTTTCTCTTTTCACTTTCATGCATTGGAGAAGGAAATGGCAACCCACTCCAGTGTTCTTGCCTGGAGAATCCCAGGGACAGGGAAGCCTGGTGGACTGCCGTCTATGGGGTCACACAGAGTCGGACACGACTGAAGTGACTTAGCATAGCATAGTATAAAATCACTGCAGATGGTGACTGAAGTCATGTAATTAAAAGATGCTTGCTCCTTGGAAGAAAAGTTATGACCAACCTAGACAGCATATTAAAAAGCAGACACAGTACTTTGTCAAGAAAGATCTATCTAATCAAGGCTATGGTTCTTCCATTGGTCATGTATGGATGTGAGTGTTGGACTATAAAGAAAGCTGAGCACGGAAGAATTGATGCTTTTGAACTGTGGTGTTGGAGAAGACTCTTGGGAATCCCTTGGACTGTAAGGAGATCAAAGCAGTCAATCCTAAAGGAAATCAGTCCTGGATATTCATTGGAAGGACTGATGTTGAAGCTGAAACTCCAATCCTTTGGCCACCTGACGTGAAGAACTGAGTCATTTGAAAAGACCCTGATGCTGGGAAAGGTTGAAGGTGGGAGGAGAAAGGCATAACAGAGGATGAGATGGTTGGATGGCATCACTGACTCAACTGACATGAGTTTGAGTAAACTCTAGGAGTTGGTGATGGACAGGGAGGCCTGGCATGCTTCAGTCCATGTGGTCACAAAGAGTCAGCTACAACCGAGCTACTGAACTGAACTAAATATGCCTCAGCAAGACAGAAGAAAATTACTAATAAACCAGATAAGGTAGTTAAAGCAGTTCTTGTAACTTGTGGTTATGATTATCTGCAACATATTGGAGAATTTGATTTGGTAAACACACAAATGAAAACGCTGCAAATACGTATTTAAAGTAGAATAGGATTGTGAAATAAAGGAAAAACTCAATGTTCTAGAGTAAATGAGTCTTAAAATAGTGCTAACTTCTTTCTTCCTCAAAATCAGTTGTGTCACTACTTAAGAGACCAAGCTATTGTTAATTTTTCCCCTGTCTGCTGCATTATTATCTGTGTCATTTTAGTGAACGAATGAGGCATGTATGAGTAAGTATAAAGGCTATCTCCAAACTGTTGAGTGAGAATGTTAAAATAATTGTCATATATTTGTAGATTCAAGAGTCCAGATTCTAAGGTGCCTGCCACTTGTGATGCCCTCACAAAAACAGCATCACAATTTTATATTGAGGCCATTTCTCTCAAAGACTTTGAATGGGTAGCTAATGCCACAAACCCCCAGATATACATGTCAGGTATTTGAGTAATCATTTACTTAGCCATTTTCAGATTTACTTGAATTAGATATAAAGAGAAAAGTAGATGTATAACATTAATAATTAGTTACACCACTTATTTATATATCAATAATACCAAATATGGAGGTAAAATAATACATGATATAAAATTTTGAAAACCTGATTGGAGACATATAGAAAAATAAAAATAAAGCTCTTATGTAACTATTTTCTTTTAATCTATTTCTTAAACAAATCAATATATTTGACTCGTCTTGTGGCTTTCCTAAGTGTCTATTGCCTCACCACCCAGAATGTCAGTTTCTTGCTATTTCTGATTTCCTTTCTACTTGGTTGAGGTTACACTATCTTAATTGCATTACAGAAAGGACCGTGGAAAACCTTACACTGGTCACACTCTACCTGGTATTACTGCAATTTTTCTTTGTTTTCTATTCATTTAGTAATCTAGAACTCTGGGGAGGCAAAATATATACTCTTGGATTTACTTATATTTTGAGAAAGCATTCTTTGTCTGGGTGACTTCAAAGTCTAATCACAGTGCACCCTTGTATGTAAGCAGAGAAGCTGAGTCCTCAATACTAGAACTCTAAGGCTGTTTCCGTTTACTGGGTCCAGGAGAAGTGAACTCAGTCCAGGTATTTCTGTTTACTCATGAGTAATCTGATAGTGGTGGTGGTTTAGTTGCTAAGTCTTGAGACCCCATAGTAGCCTGACAGGCTCCTCTGTTTATGGATTCTCTGTCCATGAATTTCCAGGCAAGAATACTGGAGTAGGTAGCCATTTCCTTCTCCAGGTTATCTTCTTGACCCAGGGATGGAATGTGGGTCTCCTGCATTGCAGGCGGATTCTTACTGACTGAGCCACCAGGGAAGCCCTAATCTGATAGTGGAAGTGATCAAAGTCATACAACTTGTTAGAAACCAAAATAGAAACCAAAGCTCCAGGCTTCTAGTTCCAGTTCCATGTCTTGCCCCTTCTTCCACCATAACCTATTTCCTTAAATATATGTGACATTCACTGCATTTAGAGTACAGATGTGTGTGCTACTAGAGGAGTTTTCAAACAAATCTAAATCCATGCCCAATCATCTTTTGATATTCTATGTAGCAGCAGCAGTTGAAATTATACACGAAAGAGTGCTTCACAATATTCTCTCATAACTATTTTTTTAAAAAAGGGAACAGTTCTATTAGATGATCTCTATTGTTGCTTCTTTTTTGAATACTCTCTGAATCCATGAATCATCCCAATACCCACTGGTATGCAGCAAATGATGAGGGATATCTTTATAAATTTAGAAAGTTGTTATAAATTCCATTGGTGTCCATTTACAACTGAAAAATAGAATAAGAATAACCATCACACCTGAAATGAGTATTTATTCTCCCTTTAATGCTGATATCTCATGCTTTCCTATCCCCACTATTTTCCCATCTCATTCCCCATCAATGTACATAATGAACTCTGTCTATAAATACAGTGGTGGAATTGATAGAGCACTGGCCTTGGCAAATGATAGAAATAGTCTTTGAATCCAGGTTGTGCAATTGTCAACCATATACTTAATCTTCCTCTGAGTCTCAGTTTCTTTCACTGTAATCAGTTCACTCAGCCATGTCTGACTCTTTGTAATCTCATGGACAGCAGCACGCCAGGGCTCCCTGTCCATCACCAACTCCCAGAGCTTGTTCAAACTCATGTCCATTGAGTCGGTGATGCCTTCCAACCATCTCGCCCTCTGTCTTCAATCTTTCTTCATCCTTCTCCTCCTGTCTTCAACCTTTCCCAACATTAGAGTCTTTTCCAGTGAGTCAATCCTTCATATCAGGTGGCCAAGCATTGGAGTTGCAACTTCAGCATTAGTCCTTCCAATGAACATCCAAGACTGATTTCCTTTAGGATGGACTGGTTGGATCTCCTTGCAGTCCAAGGGACTCTGAAGAGTCTTCTGCAACACCACAGTTCAAAATCATCAATTCTTTGGCACTCAGCTTTTTTTATAGTACAACTCTTACATCCATACATGACTACTGGAAAAACATCTACTTCTGCTTTATTGACTATACCAAAGCCTTTGTACGGATCACAACAAGCTATGGAAAATTCTTCAAGAGATGGGAATACCAGACCACACGACCTGCCTCCTGAGAAATCTGTATGCAGGTCAAGAAGCAACAGTTAGAACCAGATGTGGAACAACAGACTGATTCCAAATAGGAAAAGGAGTACATCAAGGTTGTATATTGTCACCCTGCTTGTTTAACTTATATGCAGAGTACATCATGTGAAATGCCAGGATGGATGAAACACAAGCTGGAATCAAGATTGCTGGGAGAAATACCAATAACCTCAGACATGCAGAGGACACCATCCTTATGGCAGAAAGCGAAGAAGAACTAAAGAACCTCTTGATGAAAGTGGAAGAGGCGAGTGAAAAAGCTGGCTTAAAACTCAACATTCAGAAAACTAAGATCATGGCATCTGGTTCCATAACTTTACGACAAATAGATGGGGAAACAATAGCAACAGTGAGAAACTATTTTTTGGGCTCCAAAATCACTACAGATGGTGACTACAGCCATGAAATTAAAAGACATTTGCTCCTTGGAAGGAAAGTTATGACCAACCTAGACAGCATATTAAAAAGCAGAGACATTACTTTGCCAACAAAGGGCTGTCTAGTCAAAGCTATGGTTTTTCACTGTAATAGAGGGATACTAATATAAACCAGAAGATTTGGTTGTGAGAGTCAATGTTCATAAATGGAATATGCTTATTACAGTGTTGTCATGGTAGTAATGATAATGATATTCTTATCATCATTACAAGACAAATATTCTGCAAACTTGATGAAGGGCAGAGGAGGAGGAGACAGAACGTTTCACTTTGTCACCTCAAACATTTTATTTTAAAATTCACTTTTCTCTCTGGTCTTATAATACTGTGCTCTGTCCAAGGACAAATATAGTTCATGGCTATTTTAAAAATTCACTTAAAGCAGAGTTCTACTTTGATGGACTCTAACATTACTGCTCACAAGTCCCGTTACAATGGTGTCTGCCTGAATAATTGAAATATCTTTAGGCATATTTTTTCAATCTTGCTCTATGTTGCTTAGAGTTTATATTATAAATGAGTTCTTACTGGTTTCAAGTGAAACTATGATGGGGTAAAATGTTGGATTTAGTTTATAATGTACAATTGTAGTTAAAATAAAGGCCTAATATTGAGATGTACTAAATAGATAAAAGAGATTGAATAGAATACAAATTATGAAATACAAGTGTATTTAAGCCAATGAACAGTATGCCTTATGTTCTTGAATTGAAAGCAAGTAGAGTGAAGGAAAAAAAAAAACACATAAAAATGGTGAATGTTTGAAGATAAAAGTGTCTCTTAGAAAAATATCTATTAATTTGTCTTTCATGGCTCTTATTTTCCAAGATTAAGGTGACTGCACTGAATCCATCTTTTTTTAAAAAAGAGTCTTATTTTACTGGTGATAAAGGTAACTTACGTTCATTATAAATTGTTTAGAATACACAAGGAAGCAACAGTGAGAAAATCAAAGACTGTCCCCACGATAAACACTGCTAACTTTTGGTATCTTTCCATCTGTTCTTTTGCCTATGTATAATGCATATGTGATCTTATTTCTTACAAAATTTGGATGCTAGTATATAAACAGTTTAAAAACTTTCTACGATTGAAATATTTCTTACATGTAAAAAAATTAGAAAAATTGTATAATGAATTCCCTTTTCTATCAACAACGATCAACTTGTTTTATCTATGCCTTCTCTTATTCCTCCAGCCTTGAATTATTTTTAAAGCAAATCCAAATGGCCTATCATTTCATCAATAAACACTTCAATACTTACCTCTAAAAGATAAGGACTCTTCCACAAAACAAACCACAATCTCAATATCAATCATTAACAAATTAACAAATAGCCATTCTTCCCTAATCTTGTTTCTTTGTGTCAATATCATGGCCATCTTTTATTTGCCGCACAAGTATCTACTTCACAGAAAAGCTGAAGTAATTTGTATTGACAAAAAATTATATGAGTGCCAATTTTCCTGCATTTCATCCCAAATTGGACTTGTCATTCTTTCAATAACTCTCAGGACGGGGTGCTCAGGGCCGGTGCACTGGGATGACCCTGAGGGATGGGGGAAAAAGATTTTTAAAAGTAAGCTTTAAAAATATGTTTATTGTCCACTTGTGCTTTTGTGAATTGCTTATTCATGCCTTTTACTTAGTTACTATGGAAACGTTTGCTTTTTCTTATTGATTTTTAAGAGTTCTTCAAAAAGATGTGTATCAGCTATTCACTGGCTGCTGCTGCTGCTGCTGCTAAGTCGCTTCAGTCGTGTCCAACTTTGTGCGACCCCATAGATGGCAGCCCACCAGGCTCCGCCATCCCTGGGATTCTCCAGGCAAGAACACTGGAGTGGGTTGCCATTTCCTTCTCCAATGCATGAAAGTGAAAATTGAAAGGGAAGTCGCTCAGTCGTGTCCAACTCTTCCCGACCCCATGGACTGCAGCCCACCAGGTTCCTCTGTCCATGGGATTTTCCAGGCAAGAGTGCTGGAGTGGAGTGCCATTGCCTTCTCCTTCACTGGCTAGTACTGCTATAATTTTACCTTATGTTTTCTATTCATTACTAAGCTATAACATTTGAGAGAAACTATATGCAACTGTGGATTTATTTATATTATGGGAAACACTATTTTCCCAGACACTGTCCAAGCCTAGTCACAATGCCCTCTTCTTTGTTTCACAATGGATAGTAACACTTTGTCTAATATTGACAATTTTTTCTCATTGCCATTTATTTTTCACCCTTGTTTATGACTTTTCTCTGAACTGAAATTTTCCTTTCTCAAGGTGAACTTAAATAGTAGTAATTTTCTTCTTATATTTTTATCATCATTTCATTTCCCATTTAAAACCTTAACTCAATCTGAAATTATTATAACACAAGGCATGAAGTAGATAAATTTACCTTCATCCCCAATTGCTAGTTAATTGTTCCACTGCATTTGAATCATTTCCCCCCCCATGATTCAATATGCCTTATCATCTAAAATATTTTACATATTGAATAAAATCATATACATTATATGACACATATATGTTACAAAAGCAGGGGCCCAAGAAATGAGACAAGTCTTAACTGAGAATAGAAAGAAGGTAGTCTACACAGGGTAGGTGGAGTGTGCAACTGGCACATGGGCAATAAAAGGAAATCTGGGGGAATAAACAATGAAAAACAGTATAAATGGAAAAGCAAAATGACACCTGTGAACTGCAAATATTTCTAATAAGGTTGCTTAAGACTTAACAGAGAGCAGAGCTCGTCCGTCCAAGCTTAGTTCTAATACAAACCCTGTACCTTTCATTCAGTCAACATTTATTCGCTCTCACTGTGTGCAAGGCATTTGGGTAGGTGCTGGTTTTACAAAAGAGAATGTGATCTAGCTTATGGCCTTAAGGAATTCATACTTTCATTGACTGCCCTTTTTATGTTATGTTGTAATGATCTGTTTGTGGGCCTACTTCTCTTTCCAGACTATAACATTTTGCAGGACAGAGTCCAGGGCTTATTCATGCTCTAATCCCTGGTGCTTAGAACAATTCTTGACACATAGTTGTTGCTGATCAATGAATATTTGTTAGAATCCCCTGAGACCAGAATCCCGTTATTTCCAGGGTCATCTGTCAAATCCATAGCCAAATCCATCTGCCAAGAGAAGCTGAAAGCTGTCTACTAAGCATTCATTTTTTGCAAATGAATGACTTTTTCCCTTGTACTGAGGCTTCTTTCAAAGTTGCCATGCCAGCTAACTCCGTTTTTCTGCTATAGATCTACCTTCTACCCTCAGGCTGGCTAGGTTCCTCCACAGAAAGTCTTCAGTCCTCTCAAGAAAGCCTGTAGTGATACATTCTCCTCTTTTTGGCCTCAAATAACGTATTTCCAGCATTCCTCAGAGTCTATGTCAGTGACTGGCAGCTGGTAGCCCTGGATTCTCAATAATGTTTTGTGGTTCCAATATATATGCTCATCCATTCCTTTTTGAATAATCTCTTGGCAAATAAAACCTCTTCACATTATACTTTTAAATGTGCAGTCCGTTTGCTGTCAGTATTTTTATAATAACAATACTTATTATTGATTTCCTCAAGTGTATGTGTGTGTTGGAACAGGTGGGGATGGTAGGTAGGTGTGGAAGTGTGGTTTTGCATATTCAGGAAAGCAGTTTTATGTTTAAGATATCTAATAGCCTGAAAAAAAAGTGCCAAAGTCTGAAGTGACACCTTGGCAGAAGTATCAGTGAAAATAGTGAGAAAACACTTGGATATCCCTGAAAATAAATATCCTTTCATATGGTGATCCATTGATGAGTTACAGTGAGTTATTAATTCTTAAAAAATTTACCCCAACATTAACTACACCTGTCCTGGGTGGGACTCCCAATCGCTTTTTGTTTCTTGACAAGTTGCCAATAAAACCTATTTTCCGTTATTATCTAAAGGTGATATTGTCCTTCCTCAATAAAGAATTCTATTCTATACATCTTAATTGAATTACAAAACCCTGTCAAACTTCTTTGAAACATAGTCTAAAACCTTCAGGAGTAATTATTAAATGATCCCGAAATGATATACCTGGAGAAGGAAATGGCAACCCACTCCAGTATTCTTGCCTGGAGAATCCCATGGACGGAGGAGCCTGGTGGGCTACAGTCCATGGGGTCGCAAAGAGTCGGACATGACTGAGCGACTTAACTAACTAAAATGATATAATTTGCTAATCTAACTTTTATTTTCCTTGATTCTTATGGTACATTGAGTAGTGTTCACTTCATTTGTAAATGTAGGCTCCAAGGGAATAAAATAAGTTGTACCTTGTTGCCATTGGTCACAGTCCGTCCTTATAATATCTAATAAAGAATAGATGTCTTATTTCATTTATTCTTTTCAATAACCTTCTAATTAAATAGAAGTAATTAAATAATAGCTGTCATGATAGGCACTGAGGAATTATAAATGAATAAGACATTTTTCCCAAATACTTAAGTGAAGCTTGATAGGCTGTGAAAATGAACTTCATTAAAGGTTAAGTCCTTTTCCCTTTCTGTTATGGAGGAATAGGAAGAACTGTTTTACCTTCATTGTGAGCTTTTCAAAGTGACTGTTACGGGAGTAGTTCCAAGAGTTATCACAGGGGCTGTGCATTGGTCCTGCTCCTACGTTCTGACACTTCTCTTTCAGTATTAATACTTATAATGTTATCACAGTTACAAAATTCATCTGTAGCGCAGCAAGTTCAGACAAGATAAACTACGTAAAGTTTATGGGTTTGATTTTCATTTTGGTGTAAGAAAGATGTACATCACAGAAAAGTCCTTATGTGTGAGCCGAGGAAGGCATGTGACTAGTACAAGCTGTTAAAATAACTGCAATAGATACTTGATGTTGTTCACCATAATTATCTTGATATTGAAATCATTTTTCTACATTTTGAATGTATTTCTTTGAAGCAATAGTACCATTTCATCATTCCCCACTGAATAAACTTTAGTAGGGAGGTGTCATGTGCCAGGGACCTAGGAACTCTTGCCTTTAAGTCACTATTTAATTCATGACTTTGCTATTACTCTGGTCTCCTTGCATTCTCTCCTGGAACTCCATTTCATTAATAATAGAAAAGTCTCTGGTCTTAACACACTTCATTTTTATGCACCAAAGTTTTCTTGGCTGGCATTTGTTGCTATTCCTTCCCCAGCTGTTTCTATTTAGAATACCATTGTGCTTTGAAAAGATATATTTTTAAGAAGTGATAAAGGAGCATTTTTATACATTCCATATTAGGAGGCATATTTAGTTTCTATGCAGTTTTTGAAGACCAAATAATAGATTTTCAAAGTAATTATTATTTTAAGTAGTGCCTATAGGTTGCTCACTTTCCCCTCTAGATAGAAGAGACAGAGGAGATTGAAGTGCTGACACTCTTGGGGGTTACGTCCCCCTGGCATCTTGCTGGAGTGCTGACAGGGCCCTGCTATATCCAGGGCTAAACAGTGCTAATCAGGCATGTGTTCGCATGTTCCATAAATCAAGTAAATATTAATAAGGAGCAGCCCTGGACTGTAATTGTGAATGAAAGCAAGAAGGTGATACTCATTCTCAAAAGAAAAATATAATAAGATCTTAAAGACTTATAATTCAAACGAACAGTTATTTCTCCACTTTATGAGAAGCAGAAGTGTCACTATTTGCCACTCCACATAAGACAGTACCATTTTTGAAATGTTGAGAGCTTGGATTACTTAGAGAATGATTTAAAGGCTCATTTGAGAGATTCAATGGCTTTTAATGATGTCTGCGTTATCTTTTCTTTGAGGAACAGGGATGTATATCAGAAAATTAATCACTCCACTGAAATTGCCTTCTTATTTTATTTTATATACTAGTATATTTTATATACTACCATTTTCATTCAAAATATTTAAGTTTGTCCTGAGTATACAGTATACCTATGGGAGGAACTATAGAAAACTGCCAAGGTCTGAGAGCCAAATGAATGCTTTTACTCTCAAAGACTTTATAGAAGGGGGTACCCTTCTCTTGACATACATTGTGCAGAAACCAATCTTTATTTAAGAATTCAAGCAAAATAAAAAGACTATACAAATACAAAGATGTGTCTGGTTAGGTTTTCAACTTTACAAATGTTAGAAGTGAATAAGTAAAATGTCAAGCATTTTGTTAAAAAGTAGTTTCTAAATTTAAGTATTTTAAATAATATTAAATATTATCAATTAAAACCTAAACTTCTTTCAAAAGTAACAGACATATTTTCTTTTTTAGAGCAGGGAGACAAAGCTTGTTTTCTTTTTCTTTTTTTTTCCTCAATCTGGTTCTTAAATTAACTTGGCTATGGAAATCAAACTCTTTTAAGCTGTTATAAATAATTAACTGAAAAATGATGTTCTGCATTTTTTGAAAGCACACTTTTTTTTCAAGCGTTAATGCTTTAATTTCAGGGCAGCAGTCTTTAAAGAGAGAAGCCAAATGCATCTTTAAAAAGCCAAGAATATGACTTCCTCTCTCTCATTAATATGTTCTTGGCATTGGAAAAATAGCTTATTTTAGGTAACTTCTTACTAATGGCCTCTATAAAGCTTTCAGCCTTTTACATTCTTTCCATGTGTCCATGCCAGTATTTATCTGCCATACGCATTAACTGTTATTTACAAAGATAGTGATTTTTTTTTAATTGCAAAATATATTTATCTTTGAGAGTTTACATTTTGGATTATGCTGATTTTTCTTATAGGAATATGTTAGTTTTATATTTGCAGGAAAAAATCCTTTATAAATTGGAAAAGTATTTAGTGATCAATTGAGTAATGGCTACAACTCAATGTTCCAGATTTTCACAGTAAGTGACTAGAAAATAAGATAGTGCTTTCTTTTAATTGTCCAATTCATGTAGCTTGAATCTCCACCATTCTAGTCACTGGAAGTAAGACTTCTGAGAGTTTTCCTGGGTCTCACTTCACATCTACTCAGAATTACACTGCTGTCTCAGCCTCTGGCTCTGCTCCTGAGACCGCTAACCATATAGGCTCAGCAACTTTGTCCGAACTAACCACAACTATCACTGCTGTCAATCTCGCATCCAAGTACTAACCGGGCCGGACCCTGCTTAGCTTCTGAGATTAGCAATCAGGTGTGTTCAAGGTGGTATGGCCATAGACACTGCTGCCTTTTTAATCTCACACAGCCTGACCCTCACTCTCCTCCCTCTGAAAAATAAGACAGATCCCTGATAACTCTCTACAGCACAACCAAGAACAGGTTAAAATGTTAACTAGAGCTTATTAAAGGTTTGGGCATCGTGGAAGGAAAGTATGGTAAAGACAATCATTTACTATTGCTATAGAAATGGTTACTTTTAGTGTAGACCACTTCAGAATCTCTTATCGGTCCAGCTTTAGGCTGACTGATGTCTCACCAGGAATGTCCCAGCATATCCATCACTCAGAGGCCTTTCTAAATCCCTAGGCCCAAAGTGAAGGTGTCATTCACCTCAATCTAAGGTCCTAAGTCCTCATTCTCGCCTTATATTGGAGCTCATTCAAGATGTTTGACAATGAGACCTACTATCTTCAGGGAAAAGTCTACACCTATCCGCAAAGCTATGATCTTGCCTTGCTGCTGCTGCTGCTGCTGCTGCATCGCTTCAGTCGTGTCTGACTCTGTGCAACCCCATAGATGGCAGCCAACCAGGCTTCCCGTCCCTGGGATTCTCCAGGCAAGAACACTGGAGTGGGTTGCCATTTCCTTCTCCAGTGCATGAAAGTGAAAAGTGAAAGTGAAGTCGTTCAGTCGTGTCATGATCTTGCCTTGCTGCTGCTGCTGCGTCGCTTCAGTCGTGTCCAACTCTGTGCGACCCGATAGACGGCAGCCAACCAGGCTTCCCGTCCCTGGGATTCTCCAGGCAAGAACACTGGAGTGGGTTGCCATTTCCATCTCCAATGCATGAAAGTGAAAAGTGAAAGTGAAGTCACTCAGTCGTGTCATGATCTTGCCTTAGGAGCCATCAAAAGACCCTGCAACACCGTAACCTAACAGATTTTTCTACTTTGAGTAATGTTTCATTTACATGCAGCTATCCAGGGGAGTGTCTACTGGCTTTACTCAGTCCATTTCCTCTCTGTAGTATTAATATGAGGTAGAGGAAGATTTGGGCCTGCAAGACCTTCTTACTATCCTCTTTCTGCTTGCTTTGCATTTCAAATACTCAGAAAATGAGACAGACAATGCTCCAAATATGAATATGTACTCGTTAATAGTTATAATATGGCTGAAATCTAGTTTGTGAAAAGAAATATTTTCTAAAAACACAATTTCTGAAAACTCTTCTTAAAAATTCCCCATTTTCATGATTAAATCTTAATTTTCCATTCCAAAGCCCTTGCATTATAGTTTTTTCATTGAGTTCAGGTTTTTCTTCCAAACAATGAGCTGGTACTTTTCCATTTTTTTTTTTTTTGAAACAAAGTAACAGGCTTCCTCAAGGACTTCACCTAAGACTGTAGGACTATAGATCAATGAGACAGAACAGCAAGTCCAGAGATTAAACCCACGCACTATGGTCAGCTATCTAGAACAGAGGAGGCAAGACTATACAGTAGAGAAAAGACAGTTTCTTCAGTTAGTGAACCTAGGAAAACTAGACAACCAAATGTAAAAAAAGTGAAATTACAACACTCCCTAAAACTACACACAAAAATAAATTCAAAATGGGTTGAAGACCTAAATGTAAGGCTGGATAGTATAAAAATCCTAGAGGAAAATATAGGCAGAACACTCTCTGACATAAATCTCAACAAGATCTTTTCTGACCCACTTCCTAGAGTAATGAAAATAAAAATAAAAGCAAACAAATGGTACCTAATTAAACTTAAAAAAAGATTCTGAATAGCAAAAGGAACCATAAACAAAATGAAAAGAAAACCCACGGGATGGTAGAAAATATTTGCAAATGAAGTGACTGACAAGGGATTAGTCTCCAAAATATATAAACAGCTCATGTGGCTCAATATAAAAAAAAAAGAAAAACAACCCAATCAAAAAATGGGCAGAAGATCGAATTTCATTCTTCTCCAAAGAAGACGTATAGATAGCCAAAAAACACACGAAAAGATGCTCAACGTTACTCATTATAAGAGAAATGCAAACTAAAATTACAATTAGGTATCCCCTCACACCAATCAGAATGGCCATCATCAAAAAATCTACAAACAATAAATGCTGGAGAGGGTGTGGAGAAAAGGGAATTTTACACTGCTGGTGGGAATGTAAATTGGTACAGTCAATATAGAGAACAGCACGGAAGTTCCTTAAAAGGCTAAAAATAGAGCTCCCACATGATCTAGCAATCTCACGCCTGTGCATGTATCTGGATACAACCATAACGTATTTGAAAAGATACATGCAACCTACCGCTCACTGCAGCACTATTTACAATAGCCAGGACATGGAAGCAACCTAAATGTCCATCAACAGAGGGATGGATAAAGAAGATTTGGTATATATACACAATGGAATAGTATTCAGCCAGGAAAAGAATGAAATAACATTATAGCAACATGGATGGACCTAGAGACTGTCATACTGAGAGAAGTCAGACAGAGAAGGGCAAATACCGTATGATATAGCTGATATGTGGAGTCTAAAAAAATGGTACAAATGACCTTATCTACAAAACAGAAACAGAATTGCAGATGTTGAAAGCAATCTTATGGTTATAAGAGGAAAAGGGAGGAGGAATAAACTGGAAGATTGGGATTGACATATACACAGCATTATTATATAAAAAAGATAAGTAAGAAGAACCTACTATAAAGCACAGGGAACTCTATCTACTCAATACTATATAATGACCTATATGAGAAAAGAGTCTAAAAAATCTGGATATGTGTTTATGTATGTGCATATGTGTAACTGAGTCACTTCCCTGTACAAGAGAAAGTATACAACGTTGTAAATCAACTCTACTCCAATTTTTTTTTAAACAGGAATTTCCTGTTGGCCCAGCGTAAGAACTCCACACTCTAACTGCCAAAGGCCTGGGTTCAATCCTGGTTGGAGAACTAAGAATCTACAAGCTGCTCATAACCTTAGCACTTTTGGGGTCTTGTAGGTATTATTAACAGCAGAGGCAGCAATGTGAGGAGGAGGCCACCAAGTTTTAAAAAAATCTCAGGTTTTTAGAATCTAGAGTATTCTGTAAGAAACTAGTCTAAAATTGAATGGCTAACTTAGGACAAGTTTTTATACTCAGAGGTTTCAGTTGGGTGAGTCTGCCCTCAGCTGCAGGCTGCAAGGTGGGTTCATAACTGCTCCATGCATCTTACTCTGGAGCCTAGGCCAGAGTTCAGTTCTGGCAGATTCCAGAGCTCAAAGGGCCACCTCGAGTGCACAAGTACATTCGAAGTTTCTGCCTGAGCTATGCCCACAAACATCAGTCAAAGGAAGACATGGCTGAGGCCAATGTCAAGTAGAAGTTCACTTAGCCTTCTCCTCCACAAAGCCGTGGCAAAGGTGAGGGTGCATAATTCTATGACAGAGGAGAAAATAATTATGTCCAATAATTCAGTGTCCTCTTCTGGACCACTACAGACTCTGTCTAGTTCTCCAATTACTCCGTGTCAAACCGGGCTTCATATCCTCATTATTTATAACCATGTGATTGTTTCGCTACTTAAATAGATCTTTCCAGTATAGAAAGAATGTAAACTTTTTACTAAGATCAATAAATTCATCCTGGTTACTTTTATAGAAAGTTTTATGTCTATTATTTGCTGCTTCTCTACCCTCTAGAGCTATGCTTCCATCTACCTGTCACTTCTCTGGATACAGAAACTATTTTTAGGTTCATGGTTTTGTGCAGGCTATCTCTGCTTACAGAAATTTATTTTATTTACCCTGTATTTATTAAATGCCTATGACATGCCAGGCACCCAACTCTATTAGAGATATACTGGAGAACAAAATAGAATTTTTCCCTTCCCCTCAGAGAGCTTACAGAAAAGTGAGGGAAATCTTTGCTGCAATGAACATGCAGTCATTTTTCAGGGTGCAATTTGGATCACTTACCTTTTTCTGCTTTTCCCAGGGGGAATTACTTTTTTCCCTTTTAATGTTTCTATACCACTTTGCATCAGAGCAACTAAATTTTATTTTTAGATACAAATGCTTTTAACTTGTAAAAATTATACAAACTTACCGATCCTTTCCCCTTTTTCCTCCTTTCTATTCCCCGACCAAAGCAGTTTGGGGAAAAGAACCTCTCCTCTTCCCTCCAAAACAACTACATAAGCTACTGAGGACATTTTAGTAAGTGACCGTAGGAAAAATACCAAGATAGACTGGTGTGTGACTGGAGGTGGTGAATCTGGGGGAAGAGTGGTGGAGAGCATGGGACCTTTCTGCCTGGCCTGGGAAAGGAAGGAAGAGAAGTAGAGAGGACTCATGTACTTCTTCTGCTGGTATCTGCAGTATGATAGAGTCGGTAATCATAACAGAAGCAATGATTATGAAAAGGAGAGCAATTAACTGTTACTGAATTCTTATAAGATACCAGGTATTGTTCCTAACATTTTATATTAAATTACCTCATTTTGGCCTTATAGCAACTCTGTCAGGTAGATTTTATATAAATATATATAATATATTATAAATATATATTTATATACTTACATAAATACATATTATAAATAGAAATATGTTATATATAAAAATCATGTATAACATTATTATATTTATATATAAATATTATGTATATATATATATATATATATATATACTCTGCAGATGAAAATCTGAAGTTTAGGAAATTAAAAACATTCTGCTTGAGGTCACACAGACAGGGCATGCCCAGGATGTGTTCAAGTGACACCAAAGTCAGTCTTATGAAGCAATGCATGATTCTGCCTCTTTCCTTGAGGCTGGCTGCCTGGGGAGCTGGGGGCAGAAAAAGCCATGTAAAAGCTTCTTGTTTGTCCTGCAGGACACATAGGTGGTCAAAGCCCCCTGAGCTGAGGAGTTCTGTATCCAAGGGGCAAGACCTCCACCTTCTTTTCCTTCCCATTCCAAAGAAGCTGGTAAGAGGATACAGGATAAAGAATTAAGAATTATCAAGATCAAATTTTCTGCTGGCCTGAAAGATGGGGGCTTGGTGTTAAAGAAAAAAAAAAACAAGTTTAATTATAGAAAATAATAAATGTAATTTTTGTGCATGTGAGTTTGTAAGATGAGATTTATAGCCATTACATGGATAATCTCTATTCTTCCTCTTCTCACTTTACTTTATAATTAGAACCTTTCCTGTAGATTATGAAACACTAGAATTGAGGAAATTTCTGTTTATTGACATTATTACTTATATATAGCACAGTGTTAGGCATATGCTGGTTGAATGGATTATTGAGATGCCCTTGATAAAATGTTTCCATTACTCAATTTTCCCCAGTAAATTCTGTTCACTTACAGTGTTAAAGTCTTTGTTGTGACTATAAATTCAGTTAACACAAACAGATAGTATTTCAAATGTCTGTGCTCTTAAAAGTATTTTTTTTACCCCTTTCATTATTGTCATTTCTTATATTTATAAGATAATGCTTTGAGAATAAATCAGAGACTGTAAGATGAAAACATTTTAGACAGAAATGCTCATTAGCCCCACTCTGAAATTTTTAAGGGCAAAGGGTACTTCCACAACGTAATGACAATCGCTGCAGAATTTATCAAGAAAACAACATTGATGAATAGGAAGAGGAAATACATTCTTGGTAGAGGAATGATGCCAGAGAGAACCTACAACAAATGACTCAGAAGGAGGAGGTCCTGCTACTGTCAAGGGCCAAGAAGCCAAGTTCTGTCACCAGAGAGGAAAATCAGCCAAGGAATCGAGCATGAAGCAACTTCATGTAGATCGCGCTATTGCTGGCATCTGTGATGATAACAGCTGCCTGGTTAGTGTGCTGCCCTTCTTACTCACTTCCTTCCTATTCCTCCACATTTTTGTGGTTCCTGAGCTGCGTCCTTTGAGCTTGCCAATTCTACAGTCCCACTAATCTCAAATAGAATTTTTTTTTTCCCTCTTGGGTAAAAAATCAACCACTACAGCTTCCATTTGAATTCAGGGAGAATAACTATGTCAGTAATGCCAAAGTACATGCATAAACTTACAAATCTCAAAACTGTGAGATATTTGAGAATAAGTGTACAGTCAGAGTTTCATTTCTTCACTGACTCACAGACCATCCAGTCACCATCTATTATTTACTACATAGTTGGGTTGTGCTCTAGGTGCTGGAAATCACAGATCAGGTGGGGAGACAGTCATGTGAAGAAATTCTATGTGTAACACAATGGATGCTAGAACAGAAGCATTGTACACTTCCACAAGAACAGAGGGAGAAGGCAGGACAGAAAACAGACAAAGATTTCTACAGAAGGGAACTTTTGAGCTGGACCTCAAAAATATGCTAAGAGAAGTTACCTACTGATTCCGAGACGAAAAAGCACCCAGGGATAAAAGAACAGCATTTTCAAAGACCCAGACCATGAAAGAATATGATGTATTTATGGACCAGAAAGTGACTCCATGTGGATGATGTTAGAGTGAGGTGTGAGAAGAGAAGATTGGGAGTGGAGGTAGGGGAAGAAAAGGAGGCTGTGAGTGGCTTTGAATGCCATGCTTAACAACTTAGAGATTGTTGAAGACTTGACTGATGGAGTTAGGTTTTGATGGCAGTTAGTTCCTCTGTTGGCTGGTTGGGGACTGATGTGAATAGACCATATTTCTCCACTGATGGCAAAATGATCTAAAACTAGGGTAAGGACAAGTGAATCCTGCGGGCACACCCCCAGACAGGGTGCGGTACTGGCCCCAGCTTCTACTGTATAGATTTGCATATGATGGGTATCCATAAATGCTCGTGACTTACCAGGCTTTAGTGCATATGTAAAGATGATATTTGATTCTATAACTGGAATAAAGAAAGGTTAGTCGGGGTGGAGTATAAATCTTGGCACTCACTCAGGTACTCGAAATTCTTAATTACGCCTCTGCTCACGATTACATGGACAGAGTTACCCTTCAGGTTCTTGTGAGACATGAGTAATAGGTATAATATGTCTATGTGTCTCTGACCCACTCCTCCCATAGAATTGGAGTGTTTTAGTTCAAGAGCAAAAGGGAAGCACAGAGGAACTGTGTGAGAGAAAATCCTTGAGAAAAAGTCCTTGGTAGTTTTTCTCATAGGTTTAATCTACTGCCTCAAAGACTCCCTATAGGAGGCTCAGTGGTAAAGAATCTGCCTGCAATGCAGGAGACTCTTCTCAGGAGACATGGATTCAATCCCTAGGTCGGGAAGACCCCCTGGAGGAGGAAATGGCAACCCATTCCAGTAGTCTTACCTGGAGAATCCCATAGACAGAGGAGCCTGGCAGGCTACAGTCCACAGGGTCACAAAAAGTCAGACATGACTGAAGTGAATGAGCACAGCACAGCATTGCTTCAAAATCAGTCAGCATGGCAACGTGGTTCAGGGCAAACCTTGCAGTCTTATTCTGACTCTACCCTGGGTTCGATCCCTGGGTTGGAAAGATCCCCCTGGAGAAGGGAAAGGCTACCCACTCCAGTATTCTGGCCTGGAGAATTCCATGGATTATATAGTCTCTGGGGTCACAAAGAGTCAGACACAACTGAGCGACTTTCACTTTTCACTTTCTGACTCTACCCATTAACAGCTGGGACCCATGGTAGGTGAGGTGACATCTCAACCCAATTTCTCATCTCTAAACCATGCAGAGCAACTCCTACATTGAGAGTAGTAAGAATCAAATGAGGTGATGCATGGAAAGTGCCCAGCACAATGCCTATCATAGGAATCAGAAACGAAATTAGCGTTTGTCGGAGACTTTTCATATAGGATCTCTTTGGAAATGAAACCCATTGGTCACAGTCTTTTCTTTTTAAACACGCCTTTTTTATTTTGCCTATCCCCATATGCAGTGTGTCCTGTTCACTTCATAGTCACATCATAAGCCTCTGACACTCCTCTCTCTTCTCATACTTGCTGCAAGGACCTACCAGCCCCCTTTCTCTTTTCTGGACAGCACCTCTTGTCTGCTTTTTTGTTTCCATTTTGATGCCTCGGTGTCTGTCTGTAGACAGCTTATCATGCCTAAACAGAGTTTTTTGACCTGTGAAATAGCAAATTAACAATTAATATGACTCTATATCTCATGCTTGCTCTGAAGAACTTGCTCAGGGTTTAAGAAAATCTGGGATCTCCTTTCACTTTTTCAAAGTTGACTCAGTCACAATAACTGGAAAAACACTGAAAGCCCCTAGACATAGAAGAACACCTAGACGTGAATACTTAATCCTTTCACAGCCGAATGTTATTTCTTACACTAGAAAATCTGAGTTTAGAATGACAATGTTGGAAATATTTGGCTTGCGATAGCTCAACAAAGATTATTTATGTTCAAATTTGCAATCAATAATTACCTTTAATTCTCTAGGCTTTTTCCAAATACAGCTACCCTTGCTTTTCAAAAGTTTGTATTATACCACTTTACTTTTATGCAAACCTACCTTAATATCTATTTTTGCTTTTACAGAAAAGGCAAGGTGAAAATGGCTCTCAGTGTTTGTTCTGTGGCCGTTACATAAGGAGCGCACGGCCAAAGCAATGAAGTGTGGTCCTGCCACTCTCCTTCCCCGGAGAATTAGAATCAGCCTCTCAAATCCCAGCTGCCATCGCTTTGAACTGTGTCTTTGAGCCTCTGTACTTTATCTTCATTTATTTTGTTCATCCGTTAGCAAGATGTACCTTAAAGGTAATTTCTTCACTTACACCATTTTGGCTTACAAAAGGTTTCATAGGAACAATCTACTTCTGATATGGGGTGGGGAACCTATAACCAAGAAATAACCACCACCCACTGGAGATAAGTTTTGCATAATTATAACTTAGCATATAAAAGATGAGAGTTTTGAGTTAGAAATGTAAGTTAAAGGATCATGCATATTCTGGCATCATTTTTTTGGTTATCTGTTAACTTACTGTCTCTCGATTCTTCCACTGGGGCAATCAACAAATCCTTATTTTCCTTTGTTGATAGGAAACTGTGTGTTAAGTCATCTCAGTCGTGTCCAACTCTTTGCGATCCCATGGACTATAGCCCACCAGGTTCCTCTGTCCATGGGATTCTTCAGGCAAGAAAACTGGAATGGGTTGCCATGCCCCGCTCCAAGGGATCTTTCTGATCCAGGGATTGAACCCGTGCCTCTTATGTCTCCTGCACTGGAAGGCGGGTTCCTTACCACTACTGCCATCTGTGAGAAAGTAGTGAGGATGAATAAAGTAATATATATGAGAATCATCTGTGCTCTTTGGAGCACAGCTACAGGGCATTATTATTATTGGCAGCAATGAGAACCCTAAAACAGGAAGAGGCATACTGGTTAGCCCCTACCCTGAACTGCTATGAGCTTCAGTAGGCTCCCATACTTTTCATTGTCACGGCCATAAGGCTGACAGAAAGGCCCTCAGTTATGAGACCGGGGTGCAAAGGGTGATATTATTATTGGGGGACTATTACTGGGGAACGATGCCATTGGGTAACCATATGCTGTAGATAAAGACCTAGAAAAACATTTTAGATTTTCATTGCCATCCTTTAGGTTTGCAGTGTAATTCCTAACAGGACAGACTGCCAGAGAGTACAATCTGAGGCATTTTCTACCTCAATTAAAAATAGAAAACAGTGTAAGATGTGTATGTGGGCAGAATGAATTGCCAGAACTGGCAGGACCTGTTCCTCCCTTCCTTCCTTTGTAATCTGATCTTTAGTATCTTTTCTCTTGCTTGATGGCACAAATCTAAATTCTTTGTATCTAACAGGGTCTTGAAATTCTGGACTTTGGGTCACTTTATTAGAAGTCATCTGGGTTTTAGTTTTTTTCATGGCCCAGTTCAGTAAATATCACAACAACCAATAGTATAAATATCTTTAAGCTTTGTGTTAAAATTCTTGTTTTGCTTTGCAAGCCCAATATTATCTTGTAGCAGGTGCAGATACTGTGTTTTCTGAGTTCTTAATGAACATAAATCCCTAGTGGAGATATTTTTCATTCCCTGCATTCCATTGTTCTGATAACGATGCTTATAAAATGCAGACAGATACTTCTCCAGATTGCATGACCAAGCATGTATTTCAAGAAAGGTCAATGTTCATCAGGAAATAGGAAACTACTTATGACTTTTGTAGGTGTTCTATGTGGATATCTTTGAATAAATCAGCTAAGTAAAAGCCACTTTATTTATTGCAATCCTCTGGCATTAGTGCAGCTCATAGAAAGTGTGTCACACTGTGAAATTGTTCTGTGCCCTTTTCTGTGTTCCTGAAGTCACTTAGTTTTTAAAACATAGTTTAAAATGATAATTGCTGGAAATGGGCACGATCAGGGAAGGGTTCCAGGGCAGCTTTGCAAATAAATACAGACCATTTATAAGCACACTTTTAGAAACCTGTTTCCCAGATCTATTTAAAAGATATCTGGGTGAGAGAAAAAAATTAAGCTGGTATTTTCCACCATTCATCTAGTCTGAATCATAATTTTCCAGAAGCAAGTATCTTCTTGCAAATAACAGAGTGGTGTCCTGCTACCTCCGTCTCTCTCTCTCTTTCTCTCTCTCTCTGTTTCTCTTTGCTATTGATGGAAGTAATGACATGGGTGTGGCATCTCTGAGGCCAATGATTGTTGTTAATACAGTTACCTTTGACACACCTTGTAAACTGCTAGACACAGTGCAAGGTCCTGTCTTCACCACTTTCTCTGGAAGGTTTGGAGAAGGCATTGGCACCCCACTCCAGTACTCTTGCCTGGAAAATCCCATGGACGGAGGAGCCTGGTAGGCTGCAGTCCATGGGGTCGCTAGGAGTTGGACACGACTGAGCGACTTCCCTTTCACTTTTCACTTTCATGCATTGGAGAAGGAAATGGCAGCCCACTCCAGTGTTCTTGCTTGGAGAATCCCAGGGACAGGGGAGCCTGGTGGGCTGCCGTCTATGGGGTCGCACAGAATCGGACACGACTGAAGCGATTAGGGAGCTGCGTTTCTAAAATAAATACACACATAATAAGCTCCTCCTAATTATTCATGAGAAGCTTGTAGGAACTGTCAGACTCCTTGAAGGAGGAGCTGGATTGCTGCCGATCTGTATCTCCATCCTGATCATGCTCCAGAGCAGCAGCTCCTGTTTCCCATTGCTGCTGGATATTTTACTGTGAATGCCCCTTTGTTGCCTAAAACTCTACGTGGCTAAAGCTTAACTCTTAACCTGGTTCATGTGTTCATTCTTTACTTCACTCAATCAACTGACAAAATCAAAGTTTTTTTCCTCCCCTGTCTACCTCTCCATCCTTTTCTTTAATCCATTTGTGCATTTATCCAAGCAGTATATATTGTGTCCTCTTTGCAGATCTCTGAGTCTGCATGTATCAAAGAGACAGCACTCAGTTCTGTCTTCCCTCTTTACTGACAGAACTGTTTAAGGGCATCCTATCTAAATCTTTGTTTTCAGTCTCCCTTCTCTTTTTCGCCTCCTCTTTCCACCAACCTCCTAGTCATCCTACACATTGTTACCAAATCAATCATTTGAAAAACTTTCCTTCGACTATGTTACTGCTTGGTTTTAAAACACCTTCATTGGTTTTTATTCTCTACAGGAAAATGGAAGTGGTTGAAGGGAAGAAGTGGGGAGAAGCACTTCTTTCCCCTCACCTTCAAGTCCACCTGACGTGTCTTTTTAGTGAATTTCCTATTAATCTTCTTCATAAGCTCTCTACCCGGCAGCCCATGTATTTAATCACTGCCTTCTGAAAAAGCCGCGCGTTGTCTTCAGTCTATGTTTTGCCCATCCTTTCCTTGAAAAATCACCACTCCCCCCAACAACATTCTACCAGTACCAATTCTACTTTATTCTTCAAGATCTGATTTAAAACACAGGTCATTCACAAAGCTTTCCTTGATCCTCCAGGCCAGGGATTGACAATTATTTTTTTTCTGTGAAGTGCCAGATAGTATTAATAAATATTCCAGGCTTTCTGGGCCATACAATCTCTGTAGCAACCATTCAACTCTGCTGCTGTATCATGAAAGCATACATAGACAAAATGTCAAGGAATGAGTGTAGCTGTGTTCCAACAGAACTGTGGACACGGAAATTTTCAAGTGTCATGATGCACCGTTCTTCCTTTGAATTTTGTTCAATCACTTAAAAATACAGAAAGCAGTCTTAGCTTATGAACCATATAAAAACAGGTGGCAGATGACTTTGGTCTATGGACTGTAGTTTGTAGATTCTTGCACTGAGCAGAGGATTCTTTCTCATATAATTCCTAATGCTAAGTTGTCCCTTAGACAACAGGGAGATCAAGCCAATTAGTCCTAAAGGAAATCAACCCTGAATATTCATTGGAAGGACTGATGCTGAAGCTGAAACTCCAATACTTTTGCCACCTGATGCGAAGAGCTGACTCTTTGGAAAAGACCCTGCTGCTGGGAAAGATTGAGGGCAGGAAAAGGGGATGACAGAGGATGAGATGGTTGCATGGCATCACTGACTTGATGGACATGAGTTTTGAGCAGTCTCTGGGAGATAGTGAAGGACTGCAGTGTTTCATGGGGTTGCAAAAAGTCGAGCACGACTTAGCAACTGAACAACAAGTTGTTTGATGTGCAGTGTACTTTTTCTATACTGACATGTCCTGCATTTTAAGTATGTGTCTATTAACTTTAATCAGACTAGACTCCATGGAAGCAGGGGTTTTATTTCATAGATCTTCTTATATATTCAGCATCTATGACAATATCATACAATTATTGCTCCATGAAAATATGATGATATAAGGGATTCAATCAAGCTTTGTTAGATGGGTCTTTCTGCCTCTACTTAGGTCAAAGTAAATGGGAAGTAGCATTTTTTTTTACAGATAATTTGTTGCAGAATTATTATCTCCTTTGATGAGCCATGTGCAAACATAAAATACTGCTTGTTATTATAGGAATAAATATGATGTAAGTTTATTTTTTGCCTTATAATCAGGATAGCATTATTATGAAAATATTTGCTTTCTTGGCAAATAAGATAAATTAGGAAAATAACATGATAAAATTATAACAGCAATAGAAGATTGTAAAAATGTGTTTTTAGTACTAAGACAGTGAAGGTATCCTCTTTTGAGACCCCTGAGGCCACCTGGAAATCAGGATAATTCATGCTCCCATGGGTGCTTGCGTTATGGGTGGTACTGACACGTTGCAGGATCTGTTGTCTTCTCCAGGCTTATTGGATGGCAGAGCTGAGGCCTCAGAATAAGTCATGGCTGTCATGGTCTTTGCAAATAATTAAAATTAAAATTAAGAAGCAATTGAATAAAAAAATATTTTATTTAATACCATTAGGTTAACTAGCAAGGTAGGTATTTACAGGTATAAAAACATGCCACAAAGGAAGTAAATCCAGGCATTTCTTCCTTCCATTAGTGTTATGATCCTTAGTCTCAAAAAAGTGCTACAAATACTCTTGTAAGTAGTTGTGGAGATAGAATGAGTTCTGCAGTTCTTTTGGTTTTTATGTTTGTTGCTAGTTTTTCAGGCCAGCTGGCTAAGCAGGGACTATTTCTAGCCTAAAGGAAGCTCTAAGGAAGACCTTGTGATTTAGTTGCTAAGTAAGTATTTCTGCAGATGCTGTTATCTTTAGGTAATGATGCCCTACTTTACAAATTAAACTATGCATTTATTTGGGATGAATAGTTGAATTTCTGAAATCTTGAGCTTTCTTATCCGGGATTCTGTTATTAACCACAGGTGTGTCTAAAGAATGGCTCTCATGTGTAAAGTATTGGCCTGATGGTGTGCAAATTTCTTTCCGGCTTTATGACTTCACTTGTGTTTGGGTACCCATGAGGACTGACAATATCCTGGTTTCCCAGCCAGAATGGAGGAAAGATTTCCTAGTCTAGATTGTGGAGGGTGGAACGTCCAACACTCACGAGGTACAGAAGGCGACCGTTTCAGATATAACAGAAAGTCGCATATTGTAATATGGATAACCTGGTCCCTTTTCATACGCACTTCCTGTTTCTGTGAAATCTTTGTTTGTGAAAGGACATAATAAACTCTGATTTGTCACCAGTGGTTATAATACTTCAAATAACTCAGATTACTTTGAGTTAAGCAGGATTGAAAAGCATTACTTCCCTGAAGGAGCAAATCATGAAAGGTTTATTTTTAATTGCTCACTTGCCCTCTTTGCTGGAACTAGTTTTGGGTCCTTGTTCTTCTTTTCTTTTGAAATCCTATTTTCCACTATATATTAAAGTTATAATAAAGTTATATTAAGGTTATAAGTGGTTTGTAGATTGAGTTGTTTAATCCAGGCAAATATGACTTGCATGGCTCTCAATTGTTCTGACCACATTTGTACAGCAGTAATGACCATCTTGGCCTCTATGGCATGTTGTGGGAATGTGTGCATGATTTGGGTGTTAGACTTATTTTAAAATACTAATTCCATTGTTGGCTGGTCAGAGTAAGCTGGGAAAATCATTTAACCTCCTGCCTTAGTTTCCTAAGCTTTTTTTAAGACTAAAATAAATTTATTTTTTTAATTTAAAAATTCTATTTGTAGAGCATACAAATAATGTAACACCCTGTGTAACTCAAAGTAGGAAGACAATAAATATTACTTTCTGGCTCCATATATCCTCATCTAGGTCTTTTTGTAGTTATTGTCTGCTGTTGTGGTGATGGTCTGGCAACTGGGTAATTTCTGATTTTGCAGGACTATAATAATATTTTACAATGAGATACGCTTCCAAGAATCTCAGAATTGTTACTGGATTGTATATTATACTCCAACTCATTCCCCTCCTCCCCTTGACCCATTGCTAGCAAAATGTGAAACAAATAGCAATTCTTTTGTACAGTTTTCTTACAAAGGGAGAACTAAACTAAAGAGCAGTTAAATTGCAGATTGCAGAGAGGAAATGGAGAAGGTAGGAAAAGGACCTGAAATTCTAGGTTTGGCATGGCGCTGTGATAAGCACTATTAGATCATGCTCTTTGCTTGGAATGTCTTATCATCTATTTTGTGTAGGTATCCATAGAGATGGTTTTGTTTTAAAAAAATCTCACAAAAGGTTTTTTAGGAAGCTATAATTTTCTACTGTATGGTATGTTGTGCTTCAGCATAGAAGTACACCCATGGCTGATTCATATCAATGTATGGCAAAACCACTACAATATTTTAAAGTAATTAGCCTCAAATGAAAATAAATAATTTAAAAAAAGAAAATGGTTAAATAGGACTTCCAAAACCTATTAAAGCATAGTACTTGATACCATCCTTTTTCAATCTTAAAGTCCAAATTGAAATTTCATTTAGTGTAAGTGAATTTTAGCTGTTTTGCATAATCTGACTAGTGATCATTTTCAGCCTTTATAAATCTTGATTTTTAAAGTCTCAGTTTCTTGAAAATTTTGGATGTGAATCCATCTGAACAAAAAGTACAAAAACTTTTCCAATTGGCTTAAGATAATAATCCAGTTTCTCTGACAAATAAATGTAGAGTACACAATTAACTTGACCAATTTTGATAAACAATGTTGAAATGTAGTGAAATGCCTTCATAATTTCTTTTTTTGTTTGTTTTTATTAGGGTTTTCTTATACATAAATAAATCACATCAGTATTGAGAAGATATGCTCTCATTTAATAACTGGGAACGAAAATGAACTTAGGAGTTTAACTTGAAAAAAATATTTTGCTAAAAATTTTCTTAATTTATGTAATCTTCTTCATATGGCATTCATTCTCAATTGTATAAGAATGAAAATACCATTTGAGACCAATGCCACCATATCTGTTATGGGCTCAGTTTTATCCCTTGAAATTCATATATTGAAATCCTAACTCTCAGTACCTCAGAATGTGGTTGTATTTGAAGACAACCACAGAGACAACCAGGGGACTCAGAGACATAATTAAGGTAAAATGAGGCTAGGGGCCCTAATTTAATATAACTGTGGTCCTTAAAAGAACAAGAGATTAGGACAAACACACACACACACACACACACACACACAAAAGATTGTGAAAAGGTACAGGGAGAACGTGAGCATAAATAAGCCAAAGAGAGAAGTCTCAGAGGAAATCAACACTACTAACAGGCTGATCTCTAAATTAGTAAGAAAATAAATTTTTGTTGTTCAAACCACCCTATGTGTGGTGCTTTGTTTTGGTAGCCCAGCCTTTACCAACTTATATAACATCTCAAATTTAGAAATAATATTGTCTGGTAGAGCAAAATTTCCCTTGAATCGTTGTTTCTGTAAAAATTCCCTATAATCTGTTTCTAATACCACCAAAGTGTGACTGGTAAGTCTTCTGTATGTAAATACATTAAAATATATTTTACAGACAAGTATTCTATAATTCTGACTTGAGAAACCATCTTGACTTTTTCCTTTAATTTTAATGGATTAGTGAGATCTTCCTGAATAATCTGAGATAATTTTTACAGAATTGGTTCTAGGCAACATCTTCCATATTCAGTCAATTCATATGTCTTATTGCTTTTACCATCTTTCTCATAAAATACAGTGTTTTATTATCTTATTTTTCCTTCCAATTTCACTACCCCAGGCTTCCCTTGTGGCTCAGCTGGTAAAGAATCTGTCTGCAATGCTGGAGACCTGGGTTCGATCCCTGGGTTGGGAAGATCCCCTAGAGAAGGGAAAGGCTACCCACTCCAGTTTTCTGGCCTGGAGAATTCCATGGACTGTATAGTCCATGGGGTTGCAAAGAGTCAGACATGACTGAGTGACTTTCACTTTCACTTTTCACTATCAGTGAAGACGCTAATGTTTGTCTGGGCTCATATAAAAACTTCTCAAATGCCCTCACCTCTAGGCTCTCTCTATCTCCAAAATATTCACTACACAGACACAAGAGTTAAGACTATAACATGAATTTTTTTCTCGTGGCAGATTTCTTCAATAGTTCCCTATTATCTGCAGAATAAAACCTAAACTCCTTTCACAACAGTAGCATATGCTTCATGATGTAGCCTCTGCATACTTGTTCTGCTTTGTGTTTCGTCCCACCCTCCCAAACTCAACTCTGATTTTACTAATGTTTCCTATAGATTCTAGAATGTATCACACTTAAAAAAAAATGACTCTGTGTCTTTATATACATTCTTCCCACAGAATGTAATGTTTCCTCATTATTCTCTGACTAACATCAGAGATCAGATCAGTTGTTCAGTCGTGTCCGACTCTTTGCGACCCCTTGAATCGCAGCATGCCAGGCCTCCCTGTCCATCACCAACTCCCTGAGTTCACCCAGACCCACATCCATCGAGTCGGTGATGCCATCCAGCCATTTCATCCTCTGTCGTCCCCTTCTCCTCCTGCCCCCAGTCCCTCCCAGCATCAGAGTCTTTTCCAATGAGTCAACTCTTCACATGAGGTGGCCAAAGTACTGGAGTTTCAGCTTTAGCATCATTCCTTCCAAAGAAATCCCAGGGCTGATCTCCTTTAGAATGGACTGGTTGGATCTCCTTGCAGTCCAAGTCTGACTAACATCGATTTCTTCAAATGTTAGCTCAAATAACATTTCATCTCTTGGTAAGTTCAAGTGTGCCTTCTACACTCCCATGCATGCGTGCTAAGTTGCTTCAGTCGTGTCTGACTCTTTGTGACCCTATAGACTGTAGTGCTCCAGGTTCCTCTGTTCATGAGATTCTCCAGGCAAGAATACTGGAGTGGGTTGCCATTTCCTTCTCATGGGGATCTTTCTGACCCAGGGTTTGAACCTATGGTTCTCACCTCTCCTGCCTTGGCATATGAGTTCTTTAACATTAGCGCCACCTGGGACATCCTGACATCCTGTTTCCAGCTCCTTGCTCATCTCCACACTAGATCAATGAATCTCCATGTATGTCTACTCAGTCCCTGGTACTATGCTTTCATGGTGAAAGGACTCAGTAACTATTTAAGTGATACAAGGGTAAAGTGGGTTATGGCCTTACATAGTTGTTCAAAAATTTTTAAGAATGCTATACTTTCATACAAAGTCTTTATGGAGATGACCATAATGGAAGATCATTTCAATACACTCAATTTTCTCTGTAGGAACAATATAACTAAGGGTTGTATTACACAATAAAGGCAATACCAGGTAAACCATAGTTTTAATCACATGGGCAAAGCAAAGGTATGACAATTAAAAACAGATATAATTAATAAACATTATGCTCTAAGTTCTATAATATGAATATATGTGTTCTAGATATAATGTAATTTAATGTGATAAAAGGCAAATATAAGTATGACATTAATCAATTTTCTGAATCTTCTAAAATGGATTTAAAGCTTCTTTGAAAACATATAGCAGCAGTGTATTAGAATGAAATTCTTGAACTACATACTTGAAGTTAACTTGATAGTAATATCAAGCATTAACAAAGCATTTAATGCTAAATGTCATTTTTTGTTTCCTTAAAATAACTTATTTTAGAATTAGTGTGAAATGGGCCTACATCTCTGTGAAAAGTGTATGAATTTCCCATGGACATCTGTGGGTATACAAATTTAAGAACATATTTGAAAGCAATTTAGCTTTGTGTTTCCAGATTATTTAAATTTTTCACAGTATTTGACTTTGAAATTCTAGAAGCTGATCTTAAGAAACAAATCAGATTTTTAAAAAAGCTTCATAAACAAATGTTTACCATAGCACTGATGAAAAAAAATAAATAAAGGGTTGTTAAGAAAACATGGTACATTGGAATAGAATATTTACGTGCCATTTAAATTTTACAATAGCCTGGTGAAATATTAGTGTCAAAATAGTAAAAAGTGGGAAAGAAAACTATGCTTAAAACAAGATCACAATTAATGATATTAAAAATATGCCAGAGAACAAACAAACCCAAAGTTAGTAGAAAAAAAGAAATAACAAAGATCAGACCAGAAGTAGAAATAAAAAGACAATAGAAAAGATCAATGAAACTAAGAGTTGGCTTTTTGGAAGGATAAACAAAATTGACAAACTTTAAGTAAATCACCAAAAAAAAAAAAAAAGACAGATGACTCAAATAAATAAAACCAAGACTGAAAGAAGAGATGTTACAACTGATACCACAGAAATACAAAGAATTATAAGAGACTGCTATGAATAATATCAACAAGCTAAATAACCTAGAAGAAATGAATAAGTTCCTAGAAACATGCAGCATACCAAGATGAATCATGAATAGAAAATCTGAACAGACCACTTACTTGTAAGAAGATTGAATCAGTAATCAAAAGCCCTCCCAACCAAGAAAAGTCCAGGGCCAGATGGATTCACCAGTAAGATCTATCAAACATTGAAAGAATAATGATTACCAACCTTTCTGAAACTATTTCAAAAAAGAAAGAGAGGAGGGATCACTTTCAAATTCATTTTATGAGCTAGCATTACTCTCTTACCAAAACCAGACAAGGACACCACAAGAAAATTACAGATCAATATCCCTGATGGACATAGATATGAAAATCCTCAACAAAATATTAGCAAACTGAATTTAATAACATGTTAAAAGGATCATACACTATGATCAAGTGTATGTAGGGTATTCAATCAGAAAGCCTTCCTAAGTGAACAATGCAAAGAAATAGAGGAAAACAATAGAATGGGAAAGACTAGAGCTCTCTTCAAGAAAATTCGAGATACCAGGGGAACAATACATGCAAAGATGGGCACAATAAAGAACAAAGACAGTATGGACCTAACAGATATCTAGCAGAAGCTAAACAAATATTTAAACAGATATCTAATAGTACTTAGCAGAAGATACTAAGAAGAGGTGGCAAGAACATACAGAAAGAATTATACAAAAAGGTCTTAATGACCCAGATAATCACAATGTTGTGATCACTCACCTAGAGCCAGACATCTTGGAGTGTGAAATCAAGTGGTCCTTAGGAAGCATCACTATGAACAAAGCTAGTGGAGGTGATGGAATTCCAGCTGAGCTATTTCATATCCTTAAAGATGACACTGTTAAAGTGCTGCACTCAATATGCCAGCATATTTGGAAAACTCAGCAGTGACCACAGGACTGGAAAAGGTCAGTTTTCATTTCAATCCCAAAGAAAGGCAATGCCAAAGAATGTTTAAACTACCACACAATTGCACTAATTTCACATGCTAGCAAAGTAATGCTCAAAAGTCTCCAAGCTAGGCATCAATAGTATGTGAACTAAGAACTCCCAATGTTCAAGCTGGATTTAGAAAAGGCAGAGGAACCAGAGATCAAATTGCCAACATCCATTAGATCATAGAAAAAGAATTCCAGAAAAACATCTACTTCTGCTTCATTGACTACACTAAAGCCTTTAACTGTGTGGATCACAACAAACTGTGGAAAATTCTTCAAGAAATGTAATGCCAGACCACCTTTCCTGCCTCCTGTGAAACCTGTATGCAGGTCAAGAATCAACAGTTAGAACAAGACACAGAAAAACGGACTGGTTCCAAATTGGGAAAGGAATATGTCAAGACTGTATATTGTCACCCTGCTTGTTTAACTTCTATGCAGGGTACATCATGCAAAATGCTGGACTGGATGAAGCACAAACTGGAATCAAGATTGCAGGGAGACATATCAATAACCTCAGATAAGCAGATGACACCACCCTTATGGCATAATGTGAAGTGGAACTAAAGAGCCTCTTGATGAAAGTGAAAGAGGAGAGTAAAAATCTGGCTTGAAACTCAACATTCAGAAAACTAAGATCATGGCATCCAGTCCCATCACTTCATGGCAAACAGATGGGGAAAAAATGGAATTAGTGACACACTAATTACTTCATAAACTAAAGTTACAATTCTAACTCATTTAAAAAAATAACTATATACTACTCCATTCTTCCATGGCTGAGTGGTAAAAGAATCTACCTGTCAATGCAGGAGACCCCAGAGATGCAAGTTTGATACCAGGGTGGGGAAGATCCCCTGGGGAAGGAAATGGCAACGCATTTGTTTCCTTGGCTGGGAAATCCCATGGACAGAGGAGCCCTGCTGCTACAGTCCATGGGGTTACAAAAGAGTTGGACATGACTTAGTGAATAAACAACAACAATTACATATACTTTACTATCATATGGATAAGGTAATTTATTTTGTGTATTTAGAACCCTATCATCAGACATTTGTTTCCATGCTTTTCAGAAATAAACATTTATAGCAATCAACAGTTTTAGTTTTACATGTATCTTTGTACCCAGAAGGATGTATTTCAATAGGACAAATTCCTACATGCACTGTTGCAGTTTTAAAGTTTTATAAACATTAATTGTGATAGACATTGACAAGTTCCCTTCATATAGTTCTTATTAGAATATTTAAATTGGAAAACTAATTGACTTCCTTTACTATATTTGCTCTCTCAAAATTAATGCTGCTACCCCTAATCTGTCACTGGGCTTAGGTGACTTTACATTTATTTATTTTGTTTTTCCAAAATAGATTTTAAGTTCTTGAAGTCTGCTACAGTGTCTTCCATATTTGGATATTTTTAATGCTAAGTAATAAGGGATGTCTTCAGGCAAGTCCCATTTAAAACTCCTCTAATTAATAACTTAAAATATTTGGCATTAATACTTAATTATCACAGTTAATAGATAATCTCTGTGTTAGTGTCCATTTGCTCCTCATATTAGGGAGTTATCGAAAAACGCAGCATTTGAACATAACTGGAAAATGAATAATACAAATTGTTATTTTTTATATGATATCATATACAATGTTTCTTTTATATCATTACTAATTTTGTTTTTGAAGACTGTATCTGTGTATCAAATCAAAGAATAAATAGATCTTTTTGCTTTATCAGTCCTTTGGGCACAGCAGGTCCTGAGCACCTTGCTCTAGAATGTTGCATCACTAATTCCAAACATCAAAGTAAAGAACACTGAGGAAATCCCTATCCTATAGTGGGGGCTAGTAACCTCTTTTACTAATCAGATCAGATCAGATCAGATCAGTCATGTCCGACTTTTTGCCACCCCATGAATCTCAGCACACCAGGCCTCCCTGTCCATCACCAACTCCCGGAGTCCACTCAGACTCATGTCCATCGAGTCAGTGATGCCATCCAGCCATCTCATCCTCTGTCGTCCCTTTCTCCTCCCGCCCCCAATCCCTCCCAGCATCAGAGTCTTTTCCAATGAGTCAACTCTTCGCATGAGGTGGCCAAAGTACTGGAGTTTCAGCTTTAGCATCATTCCTTCCAAAGAAATCCCAAGGCTGATCTCCTTTAGAATGGACTGGTTGGATCTCCTTGCAGTCCAAGGGACTCTCAAGAGTCTTCTCCAACACCACAGTTCAAAAGCATCAATTCTTTGGCACTCAGCCTTCTTCACAGTCCAACTCTCACATCCATACATGACCACAGGAAAAACCATAGCCTTGACTAGACGAACTTTTGTTGGCAAAGTAATGTCTCTGCTTTTGCATATGCTATCTAGGTTGGTCATAACTTTCCTTCCAAGGAGTAAGCGTCTTTTAATTTCATGGCTGCAGTCACCATCTAGTGATTTTGGAGCCCTGAAAAATAAAGTCTGACACTGTTTCCACTGTTTCCCCATCTATTTCCCATGAAGTGGTGGGACCAGATGCCATGGTCTTCGTTTTCTGAATGTTGAGCTTTAAGCCAACTTTTTCACTCTCCACTTTCACTTTATCAAGAGGCTTTTTAGTTCCTCTTCACTTTCTGCCATGAAGGTGGTGTCATCTGCATATCTGAGGTTATTGATATTTCTCCCAGCAATCTTGATTCCAGCTTGTGTTTCTTCCAGTCCAGCGTTTCTCATGATGTACTCTGCATATAAATTAAATAAACAGGGTGACAATATACAGCCTTGACGAACTCCTTTTCCCATTTGGAACCAGTCTGTTGTTCCATGTCCAGTTCTAACTGTTGCTTCCTGACCTGCATACAAATTTCTCAAGAGGCAGGTCAGGTGGTCTTGTATTCCCATCTCTCAGAATTTTCCACAGTTTATTGTGATCCACACAGTCAAAGGCTTTGGCATAGTCAATAAAGCAGAAATAGATGATTTTCTGGAACTCTCTTGCTTTTGCCATGATCCAGCGGATGTTGGCAATTTGATCTCTGGTTCCTCTGCCTTTTCTAAAACCAGCTTGAACATCAGGAAGTTCACGGTTCACATATTGCTGAAGTCTGGCTTGGAGAATTTTGAGCATTACTTTACTAGCGTGTGAGATGAGTGCAATTGTGCAGTAGTTTGAGCATTCTTTAGCATTGCCTTTCTTTGGGATTGGAATGAAAACTGACCTTTTCCAGTCCTGTGGCCACTGCTGAGTTTCCCAAATTTGCTGGCATATTGAGTGCAGCACTTTCACAGCATCATCTTTCAGGATAATAGGAACATTAAATGACTACCCAGAACATCCTGTTAAGACAACAGGAAGCATATTATTGAAGACACTACAGGCTCCTGTAGGGAGAAGTGTCTCTTCCATCTGAACTGTGTACTGAGTGGGCAAGCTGGGTGTAAGTTCAGTAATCTTCTGGATGTTTCACAAGTTGTTTGTATTCAAATACTTCTTCTCAGTTTCAGATCCTCAGCTATTTTATTGAGTGAAAGTCTTGAACTGAAAAGGTTCAGGAAAAAATATTATGTTTCCTTACGTCTCAGGAAATACTGGTTATGCTGTCTTAGGTCGTCTTTGAACAAACCTGATAAAATCTTTTTCTTCCTGTGATATTTTATACAAGGACCCAGCAGATGTGTTATTAGATGTGACTAATTTTGACAAATTCTATTAGATTTGCGTCACTGATTTATGTATACTCATAGCCTTTCGTGAATGATCACTTTTTTTGTCTAAAAAGATGGCCTATTTTGGGACTTCCCTGGTGGTCCAGAGGCTAGATTCTGCACTCCCAATGTAGGGGACTTGGGTTCAATCCCTGGTCAGGGAATTAGATCCCACATGCTGCAACGAAGATTGGAGTTCTCCCATGCCACGACTAAGACCCGGTGCAGCCAAATTCATTAATTCATTAATTAATTTTTAAGAGATGGTCTATTTTTAGCCTTTGTATAGGTACATTCCTGTTTTTGTGACAGAAAAGTATCCCAAAAGTATCAGACTTGAATAATAACTATCAGAAATCTGTTTGATTTTAGTGTTACCATCACTGTCTTCCTTTAATGTGAAAATGGAAATTTTAGTTTTCATTGTAATTTTTGATTAAAAAAGTAACAAAAAATTTCTGTTAAAAAACAAAAAAATTGAAGACTGATATTTGAAAAGATTTGGTCTTTTAAAACTATTATTTACTTTGTTTATCTATATCTCCTAAAGATATACATTAATTTTCTTCTCTAGAATTTGTCTTTTCAAGTTGGATTCTTACCCTTCTCTTCAACAGAGAAATTAAAAAAAAAAATCCTATAAGAATTGTGTTGTGATTTGAGTACAAGTAGATGAGCAGCGGGGCAAATGGTAAATACTATAAAAAATGAACTTAAAAATATAAATGCAGCTTTGTTTGCAATGGCAGTTAATGCAATTATTTTAAATATGAAGGTTTGGTTGTTATAATAAACTAAAACCATTTTAAATCATTTAAAGAAAATCCAGTCTCTCCTTGTGTAGGTGCAGGCTGCATTCTTGGAGTATGAAGATCAGGCTTCGGGGTTCATATTTAGTGGTGATTGGGATAGAGTGCCATTTGGTGGCACTCCAGGGCAAGTGGCCTCCGGGTGTCACAACAGGACATGTTGGCTCAGTAAGGTGGGATCATTCTAAACAACACCTCTGAACTACTCTGGAAAGTTGGCTTTCTAATGAGAACTTAGCTACTTGAAGAAGCACTCAGCTAAGTGACACCAATCTCTCTGCCATTGTAGTTTACTTTTCCCTGTCAGCATTTAGAACACAGCCACTTACATGTAGCAAGTTTTCAATATAAATAAAAATGAGGGGGAAAGGCAGAGAAACAGTGGCAAATGTGTGGTTAAAAGAATCATTTGCTATAATAGACATGTCAGATGTGGGTAATATTTACAAAAAAAAATTGAATGCTATACATACAGAATCGAGGAAACATTCTTGATATACATGTGTCAGAATTGGCTCTGTGATACACTGGCAGTTTAAAAGTGTTTCCTGAATTGAAGGCTGATTCTGCTCCAAAACCAGTATAAAAAGACTGTCTTAATGATGGTTTCTATCCTACTTGGATTGCTGTTGTTTAGTCACTAAGCAGTGTCCAACTCTTTTGTGACCCCATGGACTGTAGCCCACCAGGCCATAGGATTTCCTAGGCAAGAATGACTAAGTGGGTTGCCATTTTATTTTCCAAGGGATCTTCTCAACCCAGGGACTGAACTTTCGTCTCCTGCGTTGCAGGTGGATTCTTTACCACTGAGCCACCTAGGAGGCCTGTTTCCTACTTGCAAAGACCCTATCAAATAAGGACCAATGAACTCTCCATAAAAGTATCACAAATAAATACAAATACTGCTCAGAGACTTGCAGAAAACATTCATTTATTCAGTAAACATTTGTTAAGGTCTAGGAGATATGACAAAGAACAAGACTAATAAGATCCTTCCTTTTATCAAAATAATCAAACATATATATTCATTTGGATAGTATTAAGTTCTATGGAGATAATAAAGCAGGGTGACGTGCTAGAAATACCTGGCATGTGGGTTTCGTGGGGAAGCAAAATTATTCAGGGAAGTCATCCTAGATAAGGAGACTTTGGGGCTAAAATATAAATGATAAGAAGGAATCAACCACATAAAGATTTGGAGGAAGAACATTCCAGACACAGAAATAGCAGCTGGATAGTCCTTGCAATGAGAATCTTTAAACAGAAGAAAGCAAGCCAGCCTGACAGAAGCAGTGTGGTGGAGGATGAGGTCAGAGAGTTAGTGACAGCTCCTGACTACACATGGCCTAGAAATCACCATAGATTCGACTTTTATTCTGACAGGAAGCCATTGGAAATTATAAGCAAAGGAGTGAAATAATATTCATAATTAAAATGGTCATAGCTTCTACAACTGAAAAATTACCTGGTGCATGATTGGGATTGGATGAAGATCAAACAGCATAAGGACAAACAGGATACATTTTGGGAGCAGAGTTTACTTGCTGAGAGTTTAGATAAAGGGTATGAGGAAAAGAGAGAAATCATCTATCCTTTCTAGGATTTTGCCCTGAGCAGCTGTCTAGATGGAAGCACATTTACTGAGAGAAGATTGGGGAGACCAGTTTACAGGGGAGAAAATGAGATGTTCTGTTTTAGACATATTAGCTCAAGATGTCTATTAGATATATAAATGGCTCTTGAATATGTCTGTCTGCAGTCTCAGGAAACTCAAGAGCTGTGTGGGTAATCCACTCTGTTCCCTTGTTCTTACCTTCCTGCATATTCCTATATTGAGCTTGAGGGAACAATAGAAAAAGTCACCTATTCATTCATTCAACAATGATACACTGATAGTTTAAAAGTGTTTCCTGAAGCAAGGGCTGTCAGATTCTGCTCCAAAACCAATATAAAAAAGACTCTGTCTCAATCATAGTTTATATCCTACTTGCAGAGACCCTATCAAATAAGAACCATTGAATACTTTCCCAAAATACCAGGAACAAGTACAAATACTGCTCAGGGACAGTATTTCTATCTATTAAGCACTTATTCCATAAACATTCATGTCAGGCACTGTTCTAGCGGATGTGAACAGGGTAATAAATAAGATGAAGTTGTATTTTGTATTAAACTTCTCCCCTTTCAGGTTTGGTTTCAAGAGTGTGGGTGGAAAATAGTTGACTCATTTCCGTTCTTTTCTGGCGAGTATGAGGCTGGCGGTCAGTTTGGTCTCTTGCTTCACATCACTCTGGTATTCAGTAGAAACATTCAGAAACTGACTTAGCCTGAATGCACAATGTCACCTGCCAAATTTCATTAGTAATGGATACAAAATGAATGGTACTATTTAATATATATTTCCTCTCACTTATTCATCTTATCTTTTCATTCTTCAATAAAATAAATGTCTTTGAACTTCTGATGATTAATAGAAATGGTTAGATATAGAAACAATTCAGTTTAAGTCTGCCAAAGAAGCACCAAAATATTTCTGAGTAATTGGTTATTTCAGCCTTCACAGAATTTTATTAGCAGCAGATCAAGATTTCTGAAACTAAGAAATTACTTGGTACTTTTCAAATAAATTTTGAGGCCATTTGTTTAATGAAGGACTATTTCTGTTTTTCTTCTACAGAATTCTAAACCAAAGAGAGAAGCAGAGATTAAAAAAAAAACAAAACAAAAACAAAACTTTTATTTGTGTTTTCACTAATTCTGGTCCTAACTAAATGAGAGGAGAATAAAATTTGAGACCATTAAATAATACAGTCCACCTAATGGCTCAGATTCACTTAATATTCCGTACCTTCTCACCCTTCCTTAAAACTGGTTCCTCCAGTTTCCATCTGAATGATGCTATCATCAGAATGAGCTGTGCCAAAATGACATTACTGTGTACTGCAGTCATGGTCTGGTTTCCTGTCTAATGAAGAAGTCTTTCATGGTGGATCATAGTGCTAACTTTAGTCAGTTACACTAGGATTTGAATTCTGGCACTGCAATTCCCTGGCTAGATGACCTTGGGCAAGACTCTTATTCTCTCTGCACCTGAATCTCCTCATCTGTGTTTATGTGTGAGACATAAATGAGCTTCTCCAAGCCACAGGGATCATCACAGGGTAGGCATTTGTTCACACACTTCACAAATATGTAGGTGCTCTGGGACAAAGTAGAAACAAATTAGACAAAGCCTGTGCCTTTGTGGATCTTTTATTTGGGCGCTTTATAACTTCAATTCCCTTTGTCATTTCCTTTCTTTCCGGGATGGCCCTGGGCAAAATAACAATATAGGGAAAAGATGGGTATTTTATCGTAGTCTTCCCTTTGTGTGTCATGACCCGAGTGTATACGGGCCAACTCAATTCCATCCATTCACCACTAAGGCAGAAACTATGCAGTGGGTCTCCATTTACTGCTCCTCACCCCACCTTAGCAAGACTCACCTGCTTAGTCTCTGCTTATTCCCTCCCTTCTCAGTCACACAAGGCAGTCAACAGTTTCTCATCACTGAGACAGACCTAATATATTACTCACTTGAGAGTTTGGCTTAGTCTCCCCAAAATGGATCTCTAGAAGTATAGGTTGTAACTTGTGGAATACATGAGACAGTAGAGGGTTATGGAGATGATGCTCTGTCTGACTGTTGACAGAATATCATGTTTTCCTTCTTTTTTAAATTTAAATTTATTTATTTTTAATTGAAGGATAACTGCTTTACAGAATTGTGTTGGTTTCTGCCAAATATCACGTTTTGTTTACTGAACCAAATATCACGTTTTGTTTCTTTCCTTCCCATACTTCCCCCTTTTCTTTCCACACTGTCCCCATGCTTTTCCACCTTCATCCCTTTCTCTGATGTTCATATCACTCATTTCACCCAAAATATATCCTAAAACCAACTTAACTTCCATGTCTTCCTCTGACTTTCTCATGCATGCATGCTAAGTTGCGTCAGTCATGTCCAAGTCTTGGCGACTCCATGGACTGTAGCCCACCAAGCTTCTCCATGGGATTCTCCAGGCAAGAATACTGGAGTTACCAGGCAAGAATACTTGGAGTTACCATGCCCTCCTCCAGGGGATCTTCCCAACTCAGGGACTGAACCCATGTCCCCTGCATCTCCTGCACTGGCAGGTGGGTTCTTTCCCACTAGCGCCACCTAGGAAGCCCCTGAGCTTCTCAGTTGAAAGAAATCTCCCTCCTCTCTACCTCTCTAGCCAGTCTTCCCATACTGTCCTCTTACTTGTTATTTCTTCCTTACCTCTCTGCATCCACTAACTTCATTAAGACACGTGTGAATGTGTGGGGATAAAATCCAAGTTAGCCTTTCAGAGGTTGAGCAAGGCCCTTCCCTCCTTCCTTCCTTTTCTTTATTTCCTCAGAATATGTTTTAAAAACCTAAAACTAAATTTTAATATTATAAGAAATAATGTCTTAATACATAAGTTATGATGTAGTAATTGTTATTTATAAAAAATTATTTGGGTTTTTATTTAAAAATAATTTGTGATACACTATAGGTATCTGGTAGTGGGCTATTAAAGTTTTTTGATAAATGAGGTCATAAGTGTGTCTCAAAGACTACAGGTATAATTCTGAGAGATTATTAGTTTATTTTGAGGACTTACTGAGTGAGACCCAGGCTTAGTGATTCTTTACTCCATACCCCACGATATATCCTGCATGTGGTATCAGGTGTAGATAAAAAATCAGTAAGTAAAATGTTAGTTGGATGAAAAATGAGGGAGATTACAGGAAAGTGAAAAGATACTGGGGTAGAATTCTCGGGAAGGGCTGAGACAGTTTTGGGTGATGGTGTTTGTATTAGCTCAGGGTGTAGGCATGTTTTGGGGTTTCATAGAATCAGGGAGGCAAAGAACAAAGAGACCTAGAAAGAAGGTCTCCCCATCAAAAATTGGATTTTGGATGTTTTTTAGTGATGGAGGAAGGGTATCAAAGGGGAGACCTATTAAGAACATGAAGAAGAGATTTAAGAACTTAACATCTTTGGTAGATCTGATTTGGAGCATCTCTGCCCATCAACCCTTCCTTTGAGACTCTGTTCTTTATATAGCATGGGTAATGAACAGTCCCAAGTAACCAGTGACCACCTTGCCAGAAAGCTGGTCTGCAAAGATAAGGAAGGGGACAGAGAAATTGTGCAGAGAGAAGTAGAAACTAGAAGCCATGGTGAATCTCAAGAGATGAAATAAATTGTCTCAGGTCCTTGATGACTTCAGTTCCACTGAATCCTCCTGGTTCTTTGCAATGGATTCTGTGTCTAAATAGCATTATTTTAAGCTCCCTTGCTTTATAATCTGCAAGTGAGTGTATTCTGCAATGAAAAGGATCCTGATTAATGCAATTTAAGTTGTTGAATATTGATGATCTATTCTTGTCTATTAAGCTCTTAGGCATAGATATTTGTTTTGTTTTGTTCAGTCACTCAATTATGTCTGACTCTTGCAACCCCATGGACTGCAGCACGCCAGGCTTCCCTGTCCTTCACCATCTCCCACTCAAACTCATGTCCACTGAATCGCTGATGGCATCCAACCATCGCATCCTCTGTTGTCTGCTTCTCTTCCTGCCTTTACAGCATCACAGTCTTTTCCAATGAGTTAGCTCTTTGCATCAAGTGGCCAAGGTATTGGAGTTTCAGCTTCAACATCAGTCCTTCCAGTGAATATTCAGGGTTGCTTTCCTTTAGGATTGATGGACAGGTTTGATCTCCTTTCAGTTCAAGACACTCTCAAGAGTCTTCTCCAACACAACAGTTCAAAAGCATCAGTTCTTCAGTGCTCAGCTTTCGTTATGGTTCTTCAGTGCTCAGTGAACACTGAACTGATGATACTGATGAACAGTTCAGTTCATCAGTTCTTCAGTGCTCAGCTTTCTCACATCCATACATGACTAATGGAAAAACCATAGTTTTGACTAGACGGACCTTTGTCAGCAAACTGATGTCTCTGCTCTTTAATACACTGCTTATATTTGTCATAGCATTTCTTCCAAAGAGCAAGAGTCTTTTATTTCATGGCTGCAGTCACCATCAGCAGTGATTTTGGAGTTCGAAAAAATAAAGTCTGTCACTGTTTCCATTGTTTCCCCATCTACTTGCCGTGAAGTGATGGGACCGGATGCCATGATCTTCATTTTTTAAATGTTGAGTTTTAAGCCAACTTTTTCACTCTCCTCTTTCACCTTCATGAAGAGGCTCTTCAGTTTCTCTTCGCTTTCTGCCATAAGGGTGGTGTCATCTGCATATCTGAGGTTAGTGATATTTCTCCCAGCAATCTTGATTCTAGCTTGTGTTTCATCCAGTCTGGCATTTCTCATGATGTACTCTGCAAATAAATTAAATAAGCAGGGTGACAATATACAGCCTTGATGTATTCCTTTCCCAATTTGGAACCAGTCCATTGTTCCATGTCCAGTTCTATCTGTTGCTTCTTGACCAGCATGCAGGTTTCCCAGGAGGCAGGGAAGGTGGTCTGATAGTCCCACCTCGAAGAATTTTCCACAGTTTGTTGTGATCCACACAGTCAAAAGCTTTAGTATAGTCAATGAAGCAGAAGTGATTTTTTCTGGAACTCTCTTACTTTTTCTATGATCCAATGGATGTTGGCAATTTGATCTCTGGTTCCTCTGCCTTTTCTAAAACCAGCTTGACTATCTGGGAGTTCTTGGTTCATGTACTGCTGAAGCCTAGCTTGGAGAATTTTATGCATTATCTTGCTAACATGTGAAATGAGTGCAATTGTGCAGTAGTTTAAACATTATTTGGCACTGACCTTCCTCAGGATTGGAATGAAGACTGACCTTTTAAAGTCTGGTGGCCATTGCTGAGTTTTCTAAGTTTGCTGGCATATTGAGTACAGCACTTTAACAGTGTCATCTTTTAGGATTTGAAATCGCTCAGATGGAATTCCATCACCTGCACTAGCTTTCCTAAGGCCCACTTCACCTCACACTCCAAGATGTCTGGCTCTAAGTGAGTGAACACACCATCGTGGTTATCTGGGTCATTAAGATCTTTTTTGTACAGTTCTTCTGTGTATTCTTGCCACCTCTTCTTAATATCTTCTGCTTCTGTTAGGTCCATACCACTTCTGTCCTTTATTGTGCCCATCTTTGCATGAAATATTCCCTTGGTATCTCTAATTTTCTTAAAGAGATCTCTAGTCTTTCCCATTGTATTGTTTTGGAAGGCTTTCTTATCATTCCTTGCTATTCTTTGGAACTCTGCATTCTGATGGGTCTATCTTTCCTTTTCTCCTTTGCCTTTGCTTCTCTTCTTTTCTCAGCTATTTGCAAGGCCTCCCAAGACAACCATTTTGTCTTTTTGCATTTCTTTTTCTTGGGGACGGTTTTGATTACTGCCTCCTGTAAAATGTCATGAAGCTCTGTTCTTCAGGCACCCTGTCTATCAGATCTAATCCCCTTGAATCTATTTGCCACTTCCACTGTATAATCATAAGAGATTTGATTTAGATCATACTTGAATGGTCTAGTCTTTTCCTCCACTTTCTTCAATTTAAATCTGAATTTGTCAATATGGAGTTCATGATCTGAGCCATAGTCAGCTCCTGGTCTTGTTTTTGCTGACTTTATAGAGCTTCTCCACCTTCATCTGCAAAGAATACAATTAATCTGTTTTGGGTATTGACCATCTGGTGATATCTATGTGTATAGTTGCCTCTCAAGTTTTTGACAGAAGGTGTTTGTTATGACCAGTGTGTTTTCTTGGCAAAACTCTGTTAGTCTTTGCCCTGCTTCATTTTGCACTCCAAGGCCAAAAAACTTTCCTGTCATTCCAAATATCTCTTGGAATGTTCGGTCTGTGAATCAAGGTAAATTGTAAATGGTCAAACAGGAGATGGCAAGAGTGAACATTGATATTTTAGGAATCAGTGAACTAAAATGGACAGGAATGGGTGAATTTAATTCAGGCAAACTTAATTCAGTCATAGATAAGGGAGAACTGTATCTATTTCTTCACCCACTTATTTGGAACTAGTTTCCCATTTTCAGTAGGGTGGAGTGTTTGGAAAGTCTACATACAGTTGGATTTGATTAAGGTAAGGCAGAGGGAGTTTCTTGTGAGGCTTAGACATAGATTGATGGATATAACATTTAGGGCAAAGGATAATCTTTTGCTGAAAAAGAAGGACACTTCAAGTACAAGAGCTCCAATAAGATTCAAGTTTATCTCTTCCGTTGCAGTCATAGTAATATGTGAGTTCTTCGATGTAAGGTCAGTTGTCCTTGTCTGCATGGTCACCAGTATCATGATCATGTTCCAACCTACAAGAATGGAGAAAGGGCACCAAAAGCGCCCAAATCTTTTAAAGCCAAAAGCTGGAATTATCACACACTACCTACAGTCATATCCCATTGGCCAAAATTCAGTTGTCTGACTATATGTAGTTGCAAGGGAGGCTGGCTGGTCTACTTACTCTCCAGCTTTGTGGCCACATAACCAGCCGGATAGTTTTTGATATTCTGTCATAAAAATGATGAAGGAGCAGGTTGGAAGAACAAGATGGTGGAGGAGTAGGTAGAAGTGGGGTACATCTCTCTCTATGGATACATCAGGAATACACCTTCAGACACAGAGAGCAGATAGGAGTACCTGACCAGTGGAAAAGAATATATAGAACCACACGAAACTCAGTAGGATGAAGGAACTAGGGGGAAAAGCAGGAGTATTAGTAGGACTGGACCTGCCCTCTGTGAGTGGGGGAACAGAAGCAGGGGTCTGATCCCCACATCGGGGCAATTATCTGAGTCAGAGGGGAAACATTTAAGGCTGAGAGTGAAACAACTGATCTGTGGCAGCCTAAATGGAATGAGAATCAGACAGTCCTTGACGCAGCCATACAAACCCCGGACAGGGATGTAGATCCCCTGGAAGGTGCAGTGGCTGGGAGCTGGAGTCTGGGGACTGATGAGCAATCCCAGGGCAAAGGCTGCTGTTGACTGCAGAGACGGGTCGAGGGGATGTGAGGGAGGAGATCATGGTGGGAAATGCCTGTGGAGGAGAGCCAGGCAGCCAAGGAAGCAAGACAATACTGCTGAGTCATGCATAGGGAGTGGAGCCATCACCATAGCCTCTCTTCCCTCACAGGCCAGCATTGACAGCTGGATAGTAGAGAGACTGGCCCATCAAACGCCTGATACACTGAACTACAGAGTAGGACCCCAGCCAGGGGGCGCCCCTCTATGTGTCTGATGCACCGAACAACAGAGAAGGATCCTAGGCAAGTAAGTCCTCTAAGTGCCTGAACCGGTGGAGCTACAGAGAAAGAATGGCCAAAGGGGCTTTCTGATCACCAGTTACAAGAGGCTCGAAAAAAGACTGGCCAGGGCCATAACTCCTGTGGTGGAAGCAGTCTGTGTGCCTGCACACTTGGTGATGCCAGGGTCCCTGCAAGCCCAGCAGCTGCTCCACCTTCACGCTCAATTCTCACTGCGGAAGAGCTGCCACAGACAGAAAAAGTCTCATGTCTATGTGGGTAGGGTCGCTTTGGTTGTGTCCAACTCTTTGCAACCCTGTTGACTGTAGCTTGCCAGGCTTCTCTGTCAGGGAGGACAGGTTCTCCAGGCAAGAATACTGGAGCGTATTGGCCAATACTGGTTGCCATACCCTTCTAGAACACTATATTTCCTGCTGCCCTAGCTGCCAACTCCCCTGAGTACCTGGTGCTGCCGACCCAAGCAGCTGCACCACCTCCACACCTGGCCCTCTCAGGGGCAAACCCAAGTCCCCCAGGGCAGCCTCAGGAGCAAACCCCAGTGGACCACCCACATGCAGAGCTGGAAATGAAACCACAATTGGAACCCAGGAACAGTGTGACTAAGAAGACCCAAAACTTTCCCACCAGCTATACAAGCTGCAGATTAAATCCATGTGATCAACTAGGCAGACTCTGTGTCTGTGGAATATATAAAAGGTCGTTGAGAGCTCCCACAAAAGAAAACACACTAGTTCTGATAGCTGTGGACATTGGAGGCAAGAACACAGAGGAGTAGGACCAGATTAGAATCTGAGCTGCCCCCACAGCAGGTCCAAGATCAGCACAGTGTTGGAGGGCATCCAAGAGAGGTGATGTGGACTGTGACTCCCAGTGAGGGAAGGGACTCTGACTGCAGTGACTCCAGAAAAACATTTATTATTCTTATGTTTTGACTTGCCCATTCTTTTGGATTTTTTCCCCTTTTTTCCCCCTACCTCTGTTGTAGTTGTCGATTCTATTGGCACTATGAAATCTAATTATGCTTTTTTTCTTTTCTTTTTTTTCTCAGTCACATTTTTTATTGTTGTTTTATAACAATAATAACCCCTGCCTCTACATTGGGCTTTGGCAGTTCTGGGTGGGGGGGCGGGGTTCCTTTTTTTTTCCTCTCTTTTTAACAATTTTAATTTTTTTTAAACCAATTATATTTTTTTCTACATCTCTTCCTTTGTTTGCCTTTCCTACTGTTCTTTCCCCCTTGCAGTTAATCCTTAATGTGTATAAACCTTCTTCATCTGCCTCTACTTAACTTTGCACAACTATTCTTTCTTTCCTTTCCTCTCAACATATTTGTTAGTTTTATTTTCATTGTTTTATTCCCCACTTGGCACCTTGCTTTAGCTTTGTTTTCCACTTTGTGCTTTAGTTAGTTTTGTTCTTAACTGGTAAATATAATTTTTGGTTTCCTTTGTTTGCTGGGTCAATCTATCATGCTTTATTTTTGTTGGACTGTTTTCACTTTGCTCATGGGTGTATATGTATATGTGTACATTCCATTACTTTAATTATTATTTTCCTGAGTTTGTAACTGCCATTTATCTGGGGTTCATCTTTGAGTTCTCATTTTCGGATATTTGTTTTAATCTCACTTAATGCCATACCAAACCACTAGTGGAATCTTCATTCCTTACCAGAGATCAAGCCCCGAGCCTTTGGAGTGGGAGCACTGACTCCAGGACCCTAGACTATCAGAGAATTAACCATAGGGAGTATCAGATAGTGAGAACTCACACAAAGGAAACCACTTGAATACAAGAGCCAGCATCACTGAATTACCAGTAGCACTGTGTGCAGGACGCCTCATCTAAACAACAAACAAAACAAAAATACAAACCCAATCATCAGACAGGATTACCACCTCACTCAGCCCTGCCCATCAGAGGAAAAACAAACAAAAACTCAGCACAAATCTCACCCTATACAAAGCTTCCACAAATCACTGGACCAACCTTAGGAGGGCAGAAGCCAAAAGGAAGAAAGAATTCAACCTTGAAGCATGGGGAAAGGAGACCTCAAATACAGTAAGTTAAAAAATAATGAAAAGGAAGCGAAATACTACACAAATGAAGGAACAAACTAGAAGCCAAACAAACAAACAAAGTCCAAATAAATGAAGAGGAAATATGCAAACTACCTGAAAAAGAATTCAGAATAATGGTATTAAAGATGACCAAAAACCTTGAAAAAAAATGGAGAAAATACAAGGATCAATTAACAAATACCTAGAAGTTTTAAAGAATAGACATACAGAGACAAACAATATAATTACTGAAATTAAAAATACTCTAGAAGGAATTAATAGCAGAATATCTGAAGCAGAAGAATGAATCAGTGAGCTAGAAGATAAAATGGTAGAAATAACTTCTGAAGAGCAGAATAAAGTAGAAAGAATGAAAAGAACTGAGGATAGTATCAGAGACCTCTAGGACAATATCAAACATATCAATATTCAAATTATAGGGTTCCAGAAGAAGAAGAGAAAAAGAAAGGGTATGAGAAAATTTTTGAAGAGATTATAGTTGAAAATTTCCCCAACATGGAGAAGGAAATAGTCAATCAAGTCCAAGAGGCACAAACAGTCCCATACATGATAAACCCAAGGAGAAACATGCCAAGACACATACTAATCAAACTAACAAAGACTAAATACAAAGAAAGAATATTAAAAGCAGCAAGGGAGAAGCTACAAGTAACATACAAGGGAAACCCCATATGCTTAACAGCTGATCCTTCAGCAGAAACTCTGCAGGCCAGAAGGGAATGGCAGGATATATTTAAAGTACTGAAAGGGAAAAATCTACAACCAAGATTACAGTACCCGGCAAGTATTTCATTCAAAATTGATGGAGAAATAAAAAGCTTTTCAGACAAGCAAAAGTAAAGAAAAGTAATAACACCAAACTAGCTTTACAGCAAATGTTAAAGGAACGTATATAGTCAAGAAATACAACAGAAGAAAAAAGTACAAAATCAACCCCCAACAATTAATAATATGGCAATAGGAACATACATATCAGTAATTACTTTAAATGTAAATAGATTAAATGCTCCAACCAAAAGAACTGAATGGCTGAATGGATACAAAAATAAGACCATGTATATGCTGTCTACAAGAAACTCACTTCAGACCTCAAGACACATATAGACTGAAAGTGAGAGGATGGAAAAATATATTCCATGCAAATGGGAAGCAAAAGAAAGCTGGAGTAGCAATCCTCATATCAGACAAAATAGACCTTAAAATAAAGATTACAAGAGATAAGAAAGGACACTACATAATGATCAAGGGATCAATCCAAGAGGAAGACATAACGATTGTAAATATCTACGCACCCAACATAGGAGCACCTCAATACCTAAGAGAAACACTAACAGACACAAAAGGAGAAATTGACAGTAACACAATAATAGTAGAAGACTTTAACACCCCACTCACACCAATGGACAGATTATCAAAACAAAATTAATAAGGAAACGCAAGTCTTAAATGTCACATTAGATGAGATGGATCTCACTGATATCTTCAGGATATTCCATCAATGCAGAAGAATACACCTTCTCAAGTGCACACATAGAACATTCTCTAGGATAGATCACATCTTGGGTCACAAATCAAACCTCATTAAATTTAAGAAAATTGAAATTGTATCAAGCATCTTCTCTGACAACCTATGAGAGTAGATATCAATTAGAAGAAAAAACACCAGAAAGAAACACAATCACATGGAGATTAAATAATACGTTTCTAAATAACCAACAGGTTCCCGAAGAAATCAAAAGGGAAATCAAAAAATTTCTAGAAACAAATGACAGTGAAAACATGACAACTCAAAACCTATGGGATGCAGCAAAAGCAGTTCTAAGAGGGAAGTTAATAGCAATACAATCCTACCTCAAGAAACAAGAAAAACATTGAGTAGACAACCTAACTTTACACCTAAAGCAACTGGAAAAAGAAGAAAAAAACTCAAAATTAGTAGAAGGAAAGAAATGAAGATCCGAGTAGAAATAAACAAAAAGAAATGAAAGAAACAATAATAAAGATTAATAAAATTAAAAGCTTGTTCTTTGAGAAGATAAACTAAATTGACAAACCTTTAGTCAAACTCATCAAGAACAAAAGAGAGAAGAATCAAATCAACAAAATTAGAAATGAAAAAGGGGAGGTTACAACAGACAATGAAGAAATGCAAAGGTTTATAAGAGACTATTATGAACAACTACATGGCAATAAAATGGATAACCTGGAAGAAATGCACAGATTCTTAGGTAAGTTCAATCTTCCAAGACTGAACCAGGAAGAAATAGAAATTATGAACAACCCAATTAAAAGCACTGAAATTGAAGCTGTGATAAAAAAAAGTCTCCCAAAAAACAAAAGCCCAGGACTAGATGGCTTCACAGGAGAATTCTATCAAACCTTTAGAGAAGAGCTAATGCCTATCCTTCTAAAACTCTTTCAAAAAATTTCAGAGGAAAGAACACTTCCAAACTCACTCTGTGAGGCCACCATCACCCTGATACTGAAACCAGACAAAGAAAGACAACACACAGAAAAGAAAACTATAGGCCAATATCACTGATGAACATAGATGCAAAAATCCTCAACAAAATTTTAATAAACAGAATTGAGCAACACATCAAAAAGCTCATACACCATCATCAATTTGGGTTTATTCCAGGAATGCAAGCATTCTTCAATACATGCAAATCAATCAGTATGATACACCATATTAACTAATTGAAAGATAAAAACCATATGATCATCTCAACAGATGCAGAAAAGGCCTTTGACAACATTCAGCACCCATTTATGATTAAAACTCTTCAAAAAATGGGCATAGAAGGAACCTACCTCAAAATTGTAAAGGCCATATATGATAAGCTTACAGCAAAAAATTATTCCCAATGGTGAAAAACTGAAAGCACTCCCCCTAAGATCAGGAACAAGAAAAGGCTGTCCACTTTCAGTACTATTATTCAATATAGTTATGAAAGTAATAGCTACAGCAATCAGAAAAGAACAAGAAATAAAAGGAATCCAGATCGGAAAAGAAGCAAAGCTCTCACTGTTTTCAGGTGACATGATACTGTACATAGAAAACCCTAAAGACAGTATCAGAAAATTACTAGAGCCAATCAATGAATTTAGCAAAGTTATAGGACACAAAATCAATAAACAGAAATCACTTGCATTTCTGTATGCAATGAAAAATCAGAAAGAGAAATTAAGAAATAAATCCCATTCACCATTGCAACAAAAAGAATTATATATCTAGGAATAAATTTACCTAAGCAGACAAAAGAACTGTACACAAAAAATTATAAGACACTAATGGAAGAAATCAAAGATAACATAAACAGATGGAGAGATATTCCATGTTCCTGGGTAGAAAGAATCAATATTGTGAAAATGACTATACTACCAAAGGCAATCTACAGATTCAGTGTGATCCCTATAAAATTACCAATGGCATTTTTCACAGAACTAGAAAAAAATATTTCACAATTCATATGGAAACACAAAAGACCCCGAATAGCCAAAGCAGTCTTGAGAAAGAAGAATGAAGCTGGAGGAATCAACCTTTCTGACTTCAGTTTATATTACAAAGCTGCAGTCATTAAGAAAGTATGGTACTGACACAAAAACAGAAATATAGACCAATGGAACAAGATTGAAGGCCCAGAAATAAACCCATGCACCTATGGGTACCTTATTTTTGACAAAGGAGGCAAGAATATACAATGGGACAAAGACAGCCTCTTCAATAAACGGTGCTGGGAAAACTGAACAGCTACACGTAAAAGAATGAAATTAGAACACTTCCCAACACCATACACAAAGATAAACTCAAAATGGATTAAAGACCTAAATGTAAGATCAGAAACTATAAAACTCTTAGAGGAAAATATAGGCAGAACACTCGATGACATAAAACAAAGCAAGATCCTCTATGACCCACCTCCTAGAGTAATGGAAATAAAAACAAAAATAAACAAGTGGGACCTGATTAAACTTAAAAGCTTTTGCACAGCAAAGGAAACTATAAGCAAGGTGAAAAGACGACCCTCAGAATGGGAGAAAATAATAGCAAGTGAAATAACTGACAAAGGATTAGTTTCCAAAATATACAAGCAGCTCATACAACTCAGTGCCAGAAAAACAAACAACCCAATCAAAAAGTGGGAAAAAGACCTTAACAGACATTTCTCCAAAGAAGACATACAGATGGCCAACAAATACATGAAAAGATGCTCAACGTTGCTCATTATTACAGAAATGTAAATCAAAACTACAATGAGATATCACCTCACATTGGTCAGAATTCCCATCATCAAAAAATCTATGAACAGTAAATGCTGGAGAGGGTGTGGAGAAAAGGGAATGCTCTTGCACTGTCGGTAGGAATGTAAATTAATACAGCCATTATGGAAGACAGTATGGAGATTCCTTAAAAAACTAGGAATAAAACCATTATATGAACCAGAAATCCCACTCCTAGGCATATACCCTGAGGAAACCAAAGTTGAAAAAAACACATGTGTCCCATTGCTCATTGTAGCACTATTTACAATAGCTAGAACATGGAAGCAACCTAGATGCCCATCGACAGATGAATGGATAAAGAAGTTGTGGTATACATACCCAATGGAATATTACTCAGCCATAAAAACAATGCATTTGAATCAGTTCTGATGGGGTAGATGAACCTAGAACCTATTATACAGACTGAAGTGAGTCAGAAAGAGATAAATATCCTAGTCTAACACACATATATACGGAATCTTGAAAAATGGTACTGAAGAATTTATTTACAGAGCAGCAATGGAGAAACAGACATAGAGACAAGACTTCTGGACATAGGAAGAGGGGAGGAGAGGGTGAGATGTGTGGAAAGAGTAACATGGAAACTTACATTACCATATGTAAAATAGATAGCCAATGGGAATTTGTTGTATGGCTCAGGAAACTCAAACAGGGCCTCTGTATCAACCTAGAGGGGTGGGATGGGGAGAGAGATGGGAGGGAGCTTCAAAAGGGAGGGGATATATGTATATCTATGGCTGATTCATGTTGAGGTTTGACAGAAAACAACAACATTCTGTAAAGAAATTATCCTTCAATAAAAAAGAAAGACAGAAAGAAAGGAGTAGCAATTATCCTGTGGTTTCTGCGGCCTGATAGGAGAATTTGAAGCAAGCAGGATCCGAGTTCCTGAAAGATGAGCATGGTTTGTGTTCTCCTCTCCCTCTAGTATTGACTCAGTTTTTGAGTTTCATTCGTTTACAATTTTACTTAACTGATTGATTTTATTTGTTATATGTAGTATTTGTTTTTTACTAAATATATTGAATTTCTAATTCACTAAAAGGCAAGCAAAACTTCAAATTAATTTTTTTTTACATTTTACTTTTAAATGACCATTAATAGTTTGATTGGGTATAGATAACGTCAATAACCTTCTGAAAGAAAGAGGGGTTAGTTATTGCTGATTTAGCCCTCCGGATACTCTAGCAAGGAAAGTGTGTTTCACTCTGATAAGCCTCTGGTGATCAAAAATTGCTATTTCAAAGCAGAAAGAAATGCCAGCTAGTGGCTGCAGGTGGGGGATAAGTGTGGAAAGTGTGAAACATACTTTTATAATTTATTTAACTGTTTTAAAAATAGTTGTGTGATAACTCTGCAGGAGGTCCTGGTAGGGCAGGCATCTAAATGAAATAAAGGCAATCAGACACAGTGAAGCATAGGGAGTACGCAAGCACCCAGAGTTGAAAAACTGGAGATATCCATTCTTTCATAAATGTGTGTGTGTGTGTGTGTGCACTCAGTCATGTCCTACTCTTTGTGACTCCATGAACTGTAGCCCGCCAGGCTCCTCTGTCCATGGAATTTCCCAGGCAAGAATACTGCAGTGGGTTCCCATTTCCTACTCCAGGAAATCTTCCCAACCCGGGGATCAAACCCACCTCTCTTGCATCTCCTGCATAGGCAGGCAGATTCTTTATCACTGTGCCACCTGGGAAGTGCTTGTTTATAAATAATGTGTCAAATAATACCTTAATAGTACATTAGAAATAATATGACTTTAAATATGTACAAAAATACTACAATTTCCCACATTCTTTTTTTTTCTTTTTAGATTGGGCTTGTGAATCAGAAGCAGTACTCTGCTATAATCCCTGCTTTTAGGGGCTTACTGCCCCACCATGGGTGTGACAAGGTCATGGGACCTTCTGTGCCCTCTTGGGAGAGACTGAAAAGAGTAGGGGCTGTTAAAGGAAAAGAATGGGAAACTATTTTAGATATACGGTGTCACTTAACATTTACAACACAATCTATCCTTTTTAGAATCTCTGGATTCCAAAGTTTGTTGCCGGCTCTAATATTCAGTACTTTCCTATCCTCCTGGCCTTGTCTGATCGATGGTTCTGAACTATCACTTTGACCTCAGCTTTTTGGTCCAGCTATTCAGCAAGTGTTTTCTTTCTAGAATGATTCACTAGTTCCAGGCTCCACCTGGTGATCACCTGTATCTGCATTTCCACCAGGGCTGAACCACGCAGTTGGCTAAGCTTTATTTGCTATCCCAGCCTTGTCTCAGGTTTTTCTGCGCTTGATTTTCATCCTCTTTTTATAAACTGCTATGTTAGCAGCACAAGTAGTCGGACAGTCAATTCAGTTGTGCAGAAGAACCCTGAAAATGGAATGGGAAATCAGACTAGAAAGATTATTGGGAATTTAAGGTGAGGAATCAGGCTAGAGGTGAGTTCTTAGCAAGGCCTTAAATGATGAGGTGTGTCCGAGGTGGAATGACACCTTTGTCATGCTGGAGTGAAAGCAGCTGGTGACCCATAGAGAACAGTGCCAGGTGAGGTGGAAGTGCTTGGCAGAATGTGTCAAGCCGCCCTTCATCTGAACCCTCCTTCTCATTTCCGGATACCTGTGTGTATTTCCTGCTTCCAATTTTGGATACCTCCCAGGATGAGAGCTTTTGAACTTGCTTGTTCCCTTGCTTTCAGGGTCTTGAGAATGATTAGCAGCTTTTAATATACAAATCTGTTCTTTAGATAATAACCTACTTCCATCTTTGCTCATAAAATACTTAGTATTGACCCTGCGTTCCTCTGGGGTTCATTTTTATTTAGTTCTATGTTGAATGAGATGAGTGAAAAGGTGGGGAAGAAGACCTTTTGGAAGAGAAGTCAAAGGCAATCTAATACTAACATTTAAGGGATCTAGAGTCTTGGTGGATAAAATCAAACACTAAGAAAATAAAACCAACCAAAACTGTAAGATGTGAAACATGAATTACGTTAGACCAGAATCCTCTTGCCAATTCAGGAGATGAGAGAGATGTGAGTTTGATCCCTGGGTTGGAACGATCCCTTGGAGAAGGAAATGGCAACCCATTCCAGTATTCTTGCCTGAAGAATCCCACGGACAGAGGAGACTTGCGGGCTACAGTCCATGGGGTCGCAAAAGAGTTGGACATGACTTAGCGACTAACCAACAATTTGATTTTATCATGTAACATCTTTCCCTTTTAATATTGTGATTTAATTATTCACTAAATCCTATCCTTTGAATATTTTAGAGTACAATGTCCACGATTTAGCTGTGGAAGAACAATAATGTGGCACTTCCTAGAAGATTAATTTCCCAAATGCTCAACACATGGACCCTGAAAGCCAGCTGCATATTTATTTTTCATGTTACATTTGCTGATGAGAGTTATATCTGGAATTAAAAAATATTTGGCATATTCATAAGGATCTTTTTTAGGTTAAAATTCAACAGTGTCCTTTTAGCGTTTAATGTCATGCTCGCTATGTGTAGAGATGTGGGAATGGAGAATGTTTTTCCGGGGAAAACACTGACACCTGGAAGGCTTCTGTCCACTTCCAATAAAAGCACTCTGAAAAACTGCACATCAGATGCTACCAAATGTGCTTCTATTTAGCATACATGATCAAGTACATTGTATCCTGTTATTTTGAAACACATTGGAAAATAATTTTAATATCCATTTTAGGAATTTTTACATGGATTCTTCTCATAAAAAGAAATGTCTCTGATAACCTTTTATAATTATTGCTTATTACAATAGCAGAGGCTCAGTTCCAGTCATTCCTGATCACATTGTGCTCTCCTTCAATCCCTAGTGCCTTGTATTACCTCACTGATGCTGTTTGTCATTTTTAGCTTTCTTTACCTTTTTTTGCTTCTTCTCTCCTATTTGACTATGAACTCCTAAAAGACAGACTACATTCATTTCTCTCATCTCCTGTATAACATTTTGCTTAACACTGGTACTCAAGGGAAGGAGTTAGTTGTGATACTACGCTTTTTCATTTGTTACTGTAACCTCCTTGAGATCCCATAACAATATCTCATTCATAACTCCCAGCACCAGTTCAATTCTTTAGTCTTTAGAAGAACCCAATAAACAACTGTCCCATAAATCAATGGGAATTGTATGCAGACACTACAGTTTGTCTTACATGCCTGTTTTTCTTAGTACTTTCAAGGAAAGAGATGCTGTGTTCACACAGACCGCAGGAATCACACGAAACGGTCCCATTGGTTCTCAAGTCCAACAGAGGTAGCTGTATAATGTTGCCAACAGATCACAAAGCTCCAAAGAATGATCTGGGACAGGTGCAAAATTTATACGGAGACACAGGGGAAGATTCTAAACAGTAATTATACTGTTTTCACATTCATGTGTGGGAGACAAATATGATATAAACAAGCTCATCAACATTCTTAACTACAACTATCAAAATTAATTTGAAACCTCTTCACCATTGGTATCTAGGCAGATGGTAGAGATATACTTAAAGGCAATCTTTTGTGATATTATGGGAAGTATATCAAGTGGGTTGAGATTGCAAACTGCCACACAGTTGAAGCCACAGATGAATGTGAAAATTATACCAATGAATTGTTACTGATGACCCTTTATAAAATATAGTTTAAGTAGTTAATATAGTAGAAAATTGCAAAAAAGATTGCAAAAAGAAGGACAAAAGTGAAAACTAATGGAGAAACTTTGGTAATAGAGAAGAGGCTGTTTGATAAAGAAGGAAATGTAATTTTGGTTTTCTGGTCTAATTAAACCTGTGCAAGGACCTTACTGACTTATTCCATACATCGCATAAATCTGTCCTGATTTGTGGGCAACTGAATTTTCAGGTCTGTGTTATAGGTCAATTTAGTAACTATGTAACAGAGTTTCTGGTCATTACTGTTGATGTTAGGAAGATAAGACACATAATGCTATTTCTCATACATCTAGAGGCTAATTGTTTAAAAACAAGGAGGCAGCTTTTCAAAAATGAAGAACAGAAGCAAGGCCTTTATATAAAGGCAACTAAGTTTGGTATAAAAGGAAAGGGAGTTTTTAGAAACACAGATGCATGACAAGAAGACAGCATAATATCATTCCAAGATTTCAGCAGGAGATTATTTTACTTAATTTGTTTTGAAATCAGCCAAATTTGTTTCAGATTTGGGGGAGATAAAGGGCTGAATGAATTTTTAGAATCTCGTTTATAACTATCATATGGGCTTGCTGAGATCCTCACCCTATGAAAAAATAGGATTTTAAAGTTCATTCTAAATTTTGACAAAGCTGTGTGTATACTATTTTTTCATGCTTTTACATTTCTTTTTTTTTTTTTAACTGGAGGATAATTGCTCTCATATCTATATTCTTGAGCAATTATTTTGATATGAAATGGCAAAGCAGAGTAAGTAATTAAGAAATGAGTGTGGTTTAAAGCTACTGGTGCTCAAGGGCTAGCATCCACCATGACATCTGGTTGTGGTGAATGGGTCAGGGCCAGACTTTGGGTAGAGAGCCACAGTGGGGTAAAGACAAAGACAGAGCGGGGAAGTAATTTTGATTCCATTTGGCATATCAGTGTTATGTGTCATGACATCTAAATTATGATCTGGAGGTATTTTGTGATAAACTTCTTTCACTTTATTCTCTGCTTTTTCTAGTTCTTATAAAATATATGACAAAAAGCATGAGTCCTATTTTTGATTTCTGAAGCTTAATAATGATGAGCCACTAATTCAGTTCATTCTGCATGTTATTCCTACTTTCATTACTCACTCAGAGGGCCAGGAATCATTGAGAATTCCGCTCTATCTTCCTTTTTCAGCCAGATATGGATGGGTCTGTGAAATCCATTTTTTGACAATCTTTTCAGGTGATTCTGAGAGTCAGCTAGGATTTTAAATCTTAAAATGTGTCATTCTCTAACCCCTTTCCACCTCATGGAAGAAGTTGAGTAATCTTTTCTTTGAGATTAATTGATCTCAATAATTATATCATTAATGTATACACCTTATATTTGCATTTCAAGATAGGCTTCAATGTTTTAAAACAGAGCATCAATTCTCTTTGGAGATTCCACCTCTTCCAGAATTTTCTAAGAACCAAGATATTTCCTGGGGGTGGTTTACTCAGTCCAAAAGTTTCTATCCACTTCCCAAGGCCAGCTGGAGAGAATACCAATGGTGGAATATGTACATTATTGCATGTGCTTCTGGCATTCACAGTATTAATAGATGCTTGCAGTCATGACCTTGGTGATGATCCTTGCCTATACCCAAGCTCCACAGTTGGGCTTTCTGATCAGAACTCCCTTTATTTTATACTCACATGCTTAAGAAACAACACCACTTCTAAGATCTTCTAGATTAATGTTTCTGTGAGTGGGTGTGTATGTGTTTGCCTTCATGCACCAGAAATAATCCTCTCTCAAAAATCTGTAGATCCTCATGATAAGCTATCACCTCAGCCCAGACTGCCCTTTCCTTATGGTAAGATGGTGTCTTAGCAAACTAGGTCTCAAATGTTAACTTGCATTAAAAATCACCTTGAGGATTTATTAAAATACAGATGGCTGGGCCCCCCTCCCAGTTTTTTACTCAGTACGTTTATGGATTGAGTTGTGTCTCCCCAAAATTTGTATGTTGAAGCCCTAACCCTAGTACCTTAGAAAATGACTGTATTTAGAGATGGGGCCTTTAAAGAGGCAATTAATTTTAATGAGGGGCTTCCCTGGTGGTCCAGCAGCTAAGATTCTGTGCTCCCAATGCCAGAGGCACGTGTTTGATCCCTGGTCAGGGGACTAGAGCCCACATGTCACAATTGAGTTTGTATGTTGCAGCTAAGACCCAGTGCTGCCAAATAAATAAATATATATATTTTTAAAGTTTAAATGAGGTCAAAAGGGTGGGACCCTAATCCAACATGACTAATTTTCCTTATAAAAAGAGGAAGAGACTGCAGGGGTGCTCACACACAGAGGAAAGGCCACAGGAGGACACAGCAGGAAGTCAGCCATCTGCAAACCAGAGAGAAAGAGAGACCTCAGAAGAAACCAGATCTGTGGGCATCCTGACCTTAGACTTCTAAGCCTCCAGGACTGCAAGTCGACAGATTTCTGTTGTTCAAGCCACTCAATCTGTGTTGTTTTGTCATGGTGGTCCTCGCTGACTAACATAGTAAGTTTGGGCTGGGCTCAAGAATTTGCCTTTCTAACAAGTTCCCAGATGATGCTGATGCTGCTGGTCTGAGAACCACATTTTGTGAAACACTGAGCTGGCAAATCTTTGGCTTGTCTTGAAAACTAAAATTAACTATTAATGTGAAGATGGTACTTCCTATTTGAGTCAAATTGTGTGATGTAAGCTTTTTTTTTTCCTCTCCTCCTTATTTCTGGGGTGCTCGGTTTCTCTCCAAAATCCTAACTGTGAATTGAGAACAAAAGGGAAACTTATTAATTTAAAAAGAGAGAAGAAAAACTGAGAATGGATCCCTGATTTAGAGTAGTACAGCAGTACAGTAGGGATAAAGGAGAACATCAGATTGGAAGTATGGAGAATTAGCAGTCTGAAAATGTGGATTGTGTCTTGATTCAGTCCCTAGAGGGACTAGGATACACTTAAGTCTTAAGGTTCCTATTTGTATACAGATGGCATTGGATTAGATGGTCTTTAAGGTTCCATACTGTTCCAGTATTTCATACTTTATCCAACAAATGTTAATAAAATCCTGAGGAATGGTGATGAAGAGTACTCAACAATTTCAACCCTTTCCCCTTTCCCCAATCAGTGAATGACCAATCACAATAGTAGAATCTTAGTAAATATTGAGATCTCCAAAGGGGCACTTCCTCTTCCCCATTGGGCTTCCAAACTTGTTAAGAAATAAGGGAGAGAAGCAGAGGGGTAAGTGTCACCCTGATTAATAGTAGAGGCCATATTAGAAGACATGGCTTTAAGTCTCGTTCACCGATCATGACAACGCTGAGCTGGGCCAAGCCTCCCCTGTAAGACTGAAGGCACGGGAAAGCACAACACACTTTTGTTCTCCATAACTTTGGTGGCCATGCTCCTTGAAGCTCAATGTAAAGAGTTATCCTTTCCAAATTTACTAATCAGAAAAGTCTTTCCCCAGAGGCAGAGCAAATGGAACACGTAGAGAGGCCAGTGAAGGTCTTTGGACCTGAAAAAACCCTCAGTAGTAAGGAGATACGGAATGGCACCCCACTCCAGTACTCTTGCCTGGAAAATCCCATGGACGGAGGAGCCTGGTAGGCTGCAGTCCATGGGGTCGCTAAGAATCGGACACAAGTGAGTGACTTCACTTTCACTTTTCACTTTCATGTATTGGAGAAGGGAATAGCAACCAACTCCAGTGTTCTTGCCTGGAGAATCCCAAGGATGGCGGGGCCTGGTGGGCTGCCATCTATGGGGTCGCACAGAGTCGGATGCGACTTAGCAGCAGCAGCAGCAGCAGTAAGGAGATAAGTTTTATTTCCTACAGTTCTCACCACCCCATGAAGCTGATGAGGTTTGCAAGGTGAACCACTTAGCTAGGGTCACACATCTAGGAAGATGCATAGTTGGGCCTGCAGCCCAGTTTTGATTGCCTCTGATTATTAGCATCCTTAACTTCTCTGCTAAAGCTTTAGTTGTAGACATGAAACCTGGTGATGTGTATGCAAATATCATACTGATACATACAGAAGCTAAGCCCAGTCTAAGAGCCTGGACATTTCAACTGTGATAATCAACCATCACAGCAGCCATTTTCCTTGGGTATATTTTCACTTAATTTTAAGGGAAGAAAAACATTTCCTTAATTTCCTCTCCATTCAGTCCTGCAAGGCCTGCAAATGATTTAGGTTTAACTGGTATATTCCTGCTACCCAAGAGCTCTAATGCTCTTTGGGTTTTCACAAACACAAGACTATGTTATTTATTAAAACTGGGCTAAACAAACATAGAAGCATATTATTTCTCAACATTCATATTTATTCTTCTTTCTAGTTAAATTATAGTCCTTAGAGTTTGGGAAGGAACTACTTCCCTTTAAATCTTTCCAGAACTTTTGAGTTTGGAAATTAGATGGAAAAAGAAGCTTAAGAAAGTGAAATTCTTATTCAATTCATATTCACACACACACACGAAAAAATGCTAGTAACAACAGATGCCTCTCCTTGCAGGAACAGATTTATCCTAAATCTGGATACAATGAACTTATTTTATTTCCTTAGAAAAGCAGATCTTTCACCAGATTTGGTAGAATATTTCTCTCTTGGTGAGTTAACAAAATTATTTCAGCCTATATTTTAGTCATGCAAAATGATGGAAAATGAATTCTTCATCACTTTTAAGGTATTATTTATATAATATTCTCTAGTTCCAGCACAAAGTTGACATAAAAACTCTCATTCATTTGGGTATTCCTTAATTGATCTTGGCTTGGTTCTTTAAAAAAAAAAAAAAAAGTAATGTTTTAATATTTATATCATCAAGCATTCATAGAATTCTAGGTTTCAAGACATTCACAGATTATTACAGTATGCATTACTGTTAGGTTAATTAGCTTATTAATAATACAGTAGATGATGATAGAAGATTTTTACTTTATCTCTGACAATATACCTGACAATATCCCACTTCCCTTGCCATAACAATCAGGTTTATCAGTTCAGTTCAGTTCAGTCGCTCAGTCGTGTCCAACTCTTTGCGACCCCATGAATCACAGCACGCCAGGCCTCCCTGTCCATCACCAACTCCCGGAGTTCACGCAAACTCACGTCCATTGAGTCGGTGATGCCATCCAGCCATCTCATCCTCTGTCCTTCCCTTCTCCTCCTGCTCCCAATCCCGCCCAGCATCAGAGTCTTTTCCAATGAGTCAACTCTTTGCATGAGGTGGCCAAAGTACTGGAGTTTCAGTTTTAGCATCATTCCTTCCAAACAAATCCCAGGGCTGATCTCCTTCAAAATGGACTGGTTGGATCTCCTTGCAGTCCAAGGGACTCTCAAGAGTCTTCTCCAACACCACAGTTCAAAAGCATCAATTCTTCAGCACTCAGCTTTCTTCACAGTCCAACTCTCACATCCATACATGACCACTGGAAAAACTATAGCCTTGACTAGATGGACCTTTGCTGGCAAAGTAATGTCTCTGCTTTTGCATATGCTATCTAGGTTGGTCATAACCTTCCTTCCAAGGAGTAAGCACCTTTTAATTTCATGGCTGCAGTCACCATCTGCAGTGATTTTGGAGACCAGAAAAATAAAGTCTGACACTGTTTCCACTGTTTCCCCATCTATTTCCCATGAAGTGATGGGACCAGATGCCATGATCTTCGTTTTCTGAATGTTGAGCTTTAAGCCAACTTTTTCACTCTCCACTTTCACTTTCATCAAGAGGCTTTTTAGCTCCTCTTCACTTTCTGTCAGAAGGCTGGTGTCATCTGCATATCTGAGGTTACTGATATTTCTCCTGGCAATCTTGATTCCAGCTTGTGTTTCTTCCAGTCCAGCGTTTCTCATGATGTACTCTGCATATACGTTAAATAAGCAGGGTGACAATATATAGCCTTGACGTACTCCTTTTCCTATTTGGAACCAGTCTGTTGTTCAATGTCCAGTTCTAACTGTTGCTTCCTGACCTGCATATAGGTTTCTCAAGAGGCAGGTCAGGTGCCCTGGTATTCCCATCTCTTTCAGAATTTCCCACAGTTTATTGTGATCCACACAGTCAAAGGCTTTGGCATAGTCAATAAAGCAGAAATAGATGATTTTCTGGAACTCTCTTGCTTTCTTCCATGATCCAGCAGATGTTGGCAATTTGATCTCTGGTTCCTCTGCCTTTTCTAAAACCAGTTTGAACATCTGGAAATTCATGGTTCATGTATTGCTGAATACCACTGTTAGCCTTAACAATTATACCTTAACTGAATAAAGTCATTTTTCTATTTAAACCTGCTTGCTTGGTGTTTGAATGTACTTTTTTTTGTTATTAGAAGTCAACTGTCACAGAAACGGATTCATTTTGATGAAATTAGCACATTTACCCTTGCTGATTCTCTGCCTGGAATGCTCTCCTCAGATCTCCCCTGGTGTCCTCCTTATCTTCAGGTTCCTGCTCAAATATCACCCAGTATGACCATCCTCAACCGCTATTTAAAGTAGCTTCTCTGCTTTCTGGTCACTCTCTATTCTCATGCAAACCCAGGTTTGCCCTCAGTCCCATCTTTGTCCATTTCCCACTGGACTGTTGGACACTGGGACTGGCTCTGCAAGAAGTGAAAGTGAAGTCGTTCAGTCGTGTCTGACTCTTGCGACCCCATGGACTATAGCCCATCACGCTCCTCTGTCCGTGGGAGTTTCGAGGCAAGGGTACTGGAGTGGGTTGCCATTTCCTTCTCCAGAGGATCTTCCCGACCCAGGGATCGAACCCAGGTCTCTCGCATTGTAGGCAGACGCTTTACCATCTGAGCCACCAGGGAAGTCCTGGGACTGACTATGGCAGGTCTATATTTTCCAGTCTGGCCTGTCAGCTGGCTTCCTGTTGCATTTGACCAATAAGTGGCACTGATGCAGAGCTGGAATCCCTTCGCCCTCCTGTCTGGAGTGTGTCTCCATGTCTCCAAGCAGTGCCTATTTTTCTCTCTGTGCCTCCAGCTCACTCCAGGTGCACTGTAGTTTCAGCTTCATCCAGATGACCCCAGTCCTTAGAATCTGGTTAACACGACCTCCTTCCTTCATTCTTCCCATCTAGGAGTGGTAATGACACACGGCTCTCTTGCTAATCTCTGAAAAGTATGTCCTATTGATGCTTCAGCTCTGTCAGTAATTGATTACCTTTGTTTTAAATAGATTATTTCCTTGACTGTATGCTAATTTATGCTTAGTGCTTTATTTCCTTGGAAGTCCTTATCAGTATCTGCAATTAGTTTTCTTACTCTCTGTGCTGTCTGTACTTCACTGCGCTATTATTGGTTTACATGCATAGAATGCAAAAGCCAAGAGTGCAGACACTTTGTCTTGTTTATCACTGTACTCTCAGTAGCCAGCACAGTACCAGGCATATTGTTGTTGCTGGATGAACATTTACTGAATAAAATAAATCTGGATGAATTTCTATAGATCTCAAATACAGCACGAGTAATGGCACACAGAGTATTCTTATACTCTGAGTTTTCCAAACACCAGACCTAATGAAAAGACCATTATTTTGTCCCCAATCCACTGGAAATATGGGTATTTAAATTTGAGAGGAGGGTGAGAAAAAGAAGTTTGATTCTATGAGATTCAGTGTTCTATGCTGGATCAAGACTTTTATAAATCCAAATGGATTATTCCTAAAACATTGTGGTGTCCCCATTCTTGACAAAATGGTCTTTCATATATGGAAGCATATGTCCTTTTGAATCACAGTGCTAATAAGGTCTAATTGTTTGATTGATTTGACAATGCTGTGATTCTCTTTGCTTGGCTGGTATTAACAAAGAGACATAAGGAATTTCTTACTTTGCAGACAAAATTGACATATCACTTTTTGTTCTAAGCAATATCCTAGTGAATATTAGATAGATTTTATTCTGTTCATGATCTCAATTTTAATGATTGTATTATTAAAGGTGTTTTCAGTTTGGTAAAGACAATGCTGCTTTTGGACACTTGCATAAATTTGTGTGGAATAATCAAGACCTAAACATACTAAAACTAAATTTACTGTTTGATTAGTAGTTGTAGAAAAGCAAGTCCTGCAATACTATATTTATTTATTTGTTTATTTATGAATCTATCTATTCACCTATCTAGTCATCCATTAGTAAACATTTCTGCCCCATTCTCCAATTCAGAAAATAGTTCTAAACGTACTTACAGCAATATATATCCTGTACAGGATAAAGAGAATGAATGAATGACTGTGACAAGAAGAACAGAAGTAAATAATGAATAGTAAGGGAAATGGAATGCAAATGTAACATACAAAAACCATGCCATAAATTCTTAATAGTTCCTAGAGGTAGGATAGTTTTGAGTTTTTAGGTTCTGAGTTTTCTAACAGCCAAAAGAAACAATGTGATGATTCACAAGTTCGCAGTGTCTATAGACCTAACATATGAAAAATTATTTAAGCGAATTCAAGGCTTGCAAGGTATTGAAATCTGAAAGGCTTTTCCAGTGGGTTCTTATAAGTGGGACACTGTACATCCTTAAAAAGAAGAAGAACAAACATTGGTTTGTAAAGAAATCACATGGAATATGTGAGATATGATTTCAAATATGATGGGACGTCAGAAATTGGTAGATATGGAGCTTGTCATTGTGCCAGCACAGAGGGGCTGAGGACACATCCCAGAGACGGAGAAAGTGTTGGGATGTACTCTCTGGTGAAGATCTCTAATTTGATAGGTAAGCCATCTGGTTTCAGAACAGATTAACAGCTTTCTAAAGGACTTGCAAGGTGTATGAAATTCAGAACTTTGGGTTCTAACCAATGTCTCTGACTCCATACTCAGTGTTTTTCCAGCTAAGTGAAAAATGCAAACTGATTTTATTTCCAGAGTTCCATAAATCAGTCATAGTTGGAGAGGCAGGACATAGGCGTAGTCAGGCTGTGAGTCATAAAATTGATAGGAAATGAGGAGTTTGGATGCATAGGAGTTAAAAAGCAGGAGTTTGAAAGTTAGTGTGGTAGTGGAGGAAAGAAAATGGAGGTTTAATCAGATAGACCTGGTATAAATTCTATCTCTGCCATCTACCAGATGTGTGAACTAGACAAGTTATTTATCATTTTAGAGATCTCATTTTCTTATCTATGAGATAGGAATAATGATACCCACACTGAAGGATTATTTCAAGAATGCAATAATGAGTGTATCTCAATTTCAGTTTGGTCACTCAGTCATGTCTGACTCTGCAACCCCATGGACTGCAGCATACCAGGCCTCCCTGTCCATCACCAACTCCCGGAGTTTACCCAAACTCATGTCCATTGAGTCGGTGATGCTATCCAACCATCTCATCCTCTGTCAGCCCCTTCTCCTCCCTCCCTCCCTCAATCTTTCCCAGCATCAGGGTTTTCTCAAATGAGTCAGTTCTTCACATCAGGTGGCCAAAGTATTGGAGTTTCAGCTTCAGCATCAGTCCTTCCAATGAATATTCAGGACTGATTTCCTTTAGGATGGACTGCTTGGATCTCCTTGCAGTCCAAGGGACTCTCAAGAGTCTTCTCCAACATCACAGTTCAATAGCATCAATTCTTTGGCGCTCAGCTTTCTATATAGTCCAACTCTCACATCCATACATGACTATTGGAAAAACCATAGCTTTGATTAGATGGACCTTTGTTGGCAAAGTAATGTCACAGCTTTTTAATATGCTATCTAGGTTGGTCATAACTTTTCTTCCAAGGAGCAAGCGTCTTTTTATTTCATGGGTGCAATCACCATCTGCAGTGAATTTGGAGCCCAAAAACATAAAGTCTGTCACTGTTTCCATTGTTTCCCCATCTATTTTCCATGAAATGATGGGACCAGATGCCATGATCTTAGTTTTCTGAATGTTGAGTTTTAAGCCAACTTTTTCACTCTCCTCTTTCACTCTCAGCAAGAGGCTCTTTAGTTCTTCTTCACTTTCTGCTGTAAGGGTGGTGTCATCTGCATATCTGAGGTTATTGATATTTCTCCTGGCAATCTTGGCAGACAATAAATTCCTTGTAATGTTAGTCTTTACCATAATTATGATTATTATCAGGCCAAAGAAATAATTAAGGAAGTAAAAATTTCAATGAATATATACAATTTGAAGATCAGGACAGGCAAGAAGTAAAAGACCAGTTGGAAACCAACAGTCAAAAATGATAAAGGACAAATCCAAATTTAAGATAAAAAAGCCACGGGGACAGAAAGCAGCAGAGCCAGGTAGTCAGGGCAACACATTCTAATAATCAGGATGGGAAAAGCTGGATTTGATGCACCATTAGGCTTAATTCAGTAATTTTCCATTTGCTTCCACCTGGCACAGGAGACCATCCCAGCACTTAACCCACGGGGCAGGAGTGATGTTCATTAAACTGAAAATGAGAGCAGATCCTTACCCAGTGCCACAAAGTGTGCTATTGAAAATCTCATCAAAGGAAAAACCTACTTCCCAAATGCTAATTTCAGTGCTTATGCATCTGAACTCAACCAGGGAAGTTGGTGGCACACAGTTCGAACCTCAGTGTACCACGTGCTGTGCTAAAGTCCAACTGTTCATAAAATCTCAGGTGAAGAAAACAATGACCAAGAAACAAGCACAAACCAAGCACTGTGCTCTATCATTCATCATTTAAATATTAGGTTGATTTTGTAGTTGCCATGAACAATATCAAGAATTTTGATTACCTGTTAAATAGAAAAAAAAAAATCTTCATATTATTCCCCAAATCTGTTAAAGTTTCTTTAGCATTGCTATTTCTATTCTTGAGATGAAGAGAAACAGAGATACATATAGAAACAAAAACCTTTATGACTAAGTGCTGTAATATCAAGTGCCAAAATTTCTAGTATGTCAACCAGAACTCCTAAATTATTCTTCCCTCACCTCCCTTCAGATTTTTTACTTCCTTTCTCATAAATGAGACATTCTAATCTAACACACTACTCTAGAATTATGCCTTGCATTCTCCACTATTTTTTGCTCACATTTCCCCCACAACCTGTGGGGATATAGTTAGTCGTTCCCTCCACTTTTGCATATCGAAACCCTAGTTATCTAAATTTCTTTTCCTCTGTGGACTTTCTCCAAGACTCTCCAAATTAATTAATTGCACTTTCTTTACACTTCACTTTTGGTTACTGAGTAAAGCTTTTGCAAGTATCCATTCCTCACTCCCCGCTTTCACTGTGGCTAAGCATTTGTGCAAAGTTCTAACAGTGAGAAAAAGGAAAAGCAAACAAACAAGAAGAACTATTCCTGCCTTCCTCTAACTTATAGTTAAGTGGCAGAGGCAAATATTAAACAAATTAATATGAGACAATATAATTGCATATATGGCAAGTGTTATGAAGGAAAACAAAATCATACCAGGAGACAGGCTAACAAAGGAAATCTATTTAGATTTAGGGAGGGGGGAGTAGGAGAGCCTTTCTGAAGTAACATTTAAGCTGAAAACTGAAGAATGAGTATCTTTTTATTGCAGTCATTTACATACTTGGGTTTTCCCCTGTTAGATCTAAGTTCCTAAATGAATATTCATTTTTATCTTCTCTATAAGATCCTACTCAGGACCTTGCCTGTTGGTTGCCTCAACAAATGTTGCATGCATTGAATGCCCATGTAGTAGAAATCCAACTTGATAAATTCATCTTGGTTCTGAATAAATGTTTTAAGATTTCTCTTGAATCAGATACTTTGGACTGAGTACTTGGTGGTTCAGGAGGTACTGAAATGGGGGAAAGGGAAAAGGGAAGTTTGCAGCTAGCCAGGTCTTCGCCACAAGATGAAGCTCAGGAGATATGCACACCACTCCTACTCATATTAATTTTCAGTCCTTTCTTGGGAGGACATACCATGGGTAATCTTCATCTTTGCAAAAGAGGGGATTCGGTTATCAAATTAGGGAATATCAACTTGAAATTCAAAACATGGAGACTGTTGTTAACTAGAACACATTTAATATTTCTATTTTTTTAGTGGGAATCTCTTTAATTTATGTGGGGTTTTAGTAGTATTGCCATTGTGATAAGTATATAAATCACATGCTATTTAGCCATTTTCACCAAAATTGATTTTCCAGTTGGATACCTCTACATGTCCAGCTTCCTCTGGCAAGAGAATAAGATTGATTTCAAATTAGAGTTGGTAAGTCCTAAGGCATTGCTTTTGGAGATGACTGAACAGAGAGATGTGAAGTAGTTTGGCTACAACACTAACTTTTCATTGATTTCTAGGGTGGATTCAACTGGTCTGGCTCATTTGTCTTTACTTCAACTTAAATTTGACTTTTAGGATAACACATCCAGTGCTCCTCTTCTGCGACTGATGAAAAACCCAAACAAGCAACCTGGGGAAAGAGTGAATCTAGACAGTTACAACAGGAGGCCATTTGTCACATAGGACATGCAAGATAGTGAGTTCACCTGGAGACGAGCCCAGGCCTCTCTTGCCCAGAGCAAATCACACCTTCATGGTCCTCCTAGGCAGGGCAGGCATCAGGGTACGTTTGGAAGATTAGTAATTATTATTTTTAAGTAATTTAATATGAGAATATGATAGTGTTAGAACTAAGAGAACTTTATGAAAGAAGAATGTTACTAAAACAGAGATGGTTTCAGAGTGGCAGCATTTCTGCCAAATCTAGGACCGGAAAATAAATATTTATCCATACTAGGAAACATACTTAATGATTTGTATGGACTGAATAGAAAATTAGCATTTTCTCTTATTCTTTATATTCAAAACCATAACTGGGTAGTCTATTGTTGCAACACAATGTGATCTTTCTTAAGACATTTTCCAATTAATGGTATTGCTTGCTTAGGTGTGAGCTCCACAACTTAAATAGCAGTCTGTGTTCAGAGATGTATATCATGCTGTGTCACTTTATCAGAAGAGCAATCTGCCATTTTTGACAGTCAGTGACAAGTGGCTGAATCAGTGATACCTTAAAAAAGAACTCATTATCAGCCTAGTGAACAAAACATGCCTTATAAAATAGTGCAGGATTTTAATTTTCAATGTCAGTGATTTTTGTCTGCATAGGTGTGATGGATTGGGGATCAGCTAAAGCAATTTCAAATATTTCGTATCAGGAGATTAGCAAATTTAGACAGTCAAGGATACCCTCCATTCTTCTTGGGATTAGAAGACATTCTTCATGGTATAAAAACACAGGTGTTCTTTTCTTAAGAGGTCTTTAAGAGGTCTTTTCTTAAGAAGGTCTTAATTTTTTTTCTTAATATCTCTTAGACCTTCTATGACTGAGAAGTCATCTTTTGAGGAACAAGGGAGCATTAGTAGCCATGAAGACATAGTTTATAAATATCCTCAACAGACTTCATTTGCCAATTAAGGATGAATGAAACACGGACTATGCTGTATGGTCTTCATTAATTCTGAAAGGTTCTTCATGGTTCTGTGTCACTGCACTCAATTTCATATCCTGTGAGAAGTCAGCAAATGGAAAAAACAAAACAAAACCAAACCAGAATGGGAAGAGGTTAGAAGAACAGCATCCTGCTAGTTGACCTAAGGACATTTTTAGACAAAGAGTCCTAATCACTGACGGCCTGTGGCAGATTATTTACACATCTCTAGGGCTGGTTATTATATGAATGCCTCGAGTTATTTCAGCTATGGAAAGGTGACAGTGTGCTGGTGTCAGGTTGAAACCTCATTTGAGAGAATCCCACATTCCACAGTGACTAATGACTGGAAATTCAGATTTGATGAGGAAAGAGAGAAAAGTGAGCGCAATGAAATAGCACTGACACCAGAATACTTGTCATTTTTCAGAAGAACCTTTTGAAGCTGAGCACTTACATTTAACCCCCTACAGGCATATCTAGGCCTCTGTTATGGGATTTCCATCTGGCCATATACTGTTTATAAGCCTCTAACATCTCCATCAGAAAGTATTTTCACTTACAGTGAGTGGAAAAGATTTTAGAAATACTGTGAGAATTTTTGTGTTAAGTCTCTGGCTCTTATAGAAGATGCAAAAAGGAAAAAATAAATGAGGCGTATCTATTTTTTCTGTCATCCCCCACCAAAATGCCTTCTCCTAATATTGGTATATGTCAGGGTCGGCTGCTAAGCAGTGGGAGGCAGTGACTGTTTATTAGGCTTTGGCATTATAGTGGCTTGTGTTTAAAACTCAACTTTTCCACTTGTGTGGAATCCATTAAAAGTTTAATATGGAGAGTTATAAATATTATTATGGCTCAAGTGAGGAATCTAGGCAGCATTTGTTACCTTTCTGCTTATATACTTTTCAAATCTGCTTGGTTACCAAACCCTGACCAACTGATCTCATAAGTATTTTCCAGTAATCATATCCTAACCAGCAATATCGCCAGAGCCTCTGCTGCCGCCACGGGCCTTTATCACTGTTTGCTTAGGTTCCTGAGATAACGTCTTCTTTGGACTCCTGCCTTCTGCCTTATTCCTTTTTAGCTCTTTCTACAAATTATTAAAAAATATAATTCTATAAAACTCAAATCTATTCACATCATAACATGTATTAGAAGGCTTTAGTGGTTTTGACTTCCAGCATAAAGTTTAAACTCATAAAATTGTTCCCGAGACTCTGCCTTTCCTCTCTTACAAGACACTTATGGATCCCCCTGGGCCAGTTAGATTGAAACATTCATTATTTTCCACACTTTGTTGTTTAGTTGCTAAGTCATGCCTGACTCTTTTTGACCTCATGGACTGTAGCCCACCAGGTTCCTCTGTCCATGGCATTTCCCTTTTCCAGGGGATTTTCCTGACCCAGGGATCAAACCCACGTCTCCTGCATTGGCAGGCGGGAGTTGCCTGGGAAGCCCTTTCCGCACTTAGAGGCCTAGAATTTACCCTCTGCTGACCTTTTTACTCTTAACCCAGCATCCTTCCCTTTACCCACACTACCCCCCAACCCCTTCCCCCCCCCCACACATGTATTTGCACACACTAACTCTTACTGGTCCTGACCCTGCTACTAAAACGGAGGTTTCTCTGGGAAACCTTCCTTTACTCACCATAATGAATTTGGTTTACCTTCCTCAAGTCTCCATAACACAAGCCCACACATCTTTCTGAGCACCTAGACTCTATTTTTAAAATAATGTGAGTTTTCAGGCTGACTTTATCATTGCACTGTAGCATCCTCAAGGCAGTGATTGCTTCTTATTTACTTTTAGATCCCTTGTAAAAGGAATCACAATACTGTGGGCAGCACAATAAATAAGCTATAAAGGATTGTTGAAAGGATGAAGGTTTAAGGCTTGTGTTACTAATTCTAGAAGTATTTGTAGTGTGAATGAAATCAAGGACTTCCATGAAGGAAGTGAGTCTCAAATTGTGGAATTTCAGGCTTAGGCCAACTGATGAATGAGGCATGTGTATCTGCATGTGGACATGTGCTGGGCTGTGTCAGTGTGTGTGTTAAGGGATGCAAGGGGAATGTGGGGAGCGGGGATGTAGGCAATAGGGGCATCGCGAAATGCTTTAAATAATGTCAGGTAGTTGGCTATTCTATCAGTTAGGTATATGACTAATATAACTAATATGACGATTAGTCATAGTGACTTAAACACATTAGGACTTGTTTTTCTTTTGTACAGAAGTTTGGAGGTAGGTAGCTGCTGGTTCAGTGGCTCAAAAACATTAGAAGTCTCTACGATTCTCTTAGTCTTTTTCTTAAGGTCCCAAATTGGGATTGGGGTTTGGGTGAAAATTTCCCCAGGGATGTACAAGGTTGCCGGCACCTTCTTTCTTTTTCCCCCTCCTCATCCTTCCCTTTTTCTTCATCTACTCTGGTGAGACTTAAATTAGGGATTTTCTTGTAAAGTTGCATGTGGACTAAAACTGGAAGATTATCAGATACTAGCTCAGCTCTAGGGATCAGAACTAATCTTTACTTTTTCTTTTCCTATTTGAACAAGTGGTTCCATGGCTAAAAACAAATTTCAAGGCCATACATCAAAAGCCATGGATCAACTAAATGCCCTTCAGGGAACTGTACAAAAATTGCCATTCTTTCAGTTGAGATTCAAGCTGTTGTATCTTTTGTTAAGGTTTATTCCTTAAATTTAAATTCTTTTTTCCTGCGTCATAAATCACAAGGGTATGTCTTATTTTAACATCTGACATTTCAGAGCATTTTTGTTATAGATGATTCTGTTGACTTTTAATGTCTACAGTTAGTGTTAGTGGCTCAGTTGTATCGAACTCTTTGTGACCCCATGGACTGTAGCCCTCCAGACTCCTCTGTCCATGGAATTCTCCAGGCAAGAATACTGGAGTGGGTAAACACTTCTTTCTCCAGAGGCTTTTCCCGACCCAGGGATTGAACCTGGGTGTCCTACATCTCAGGCAGATTCTTTACCATTTGAGCCACTAGGGAAGCCCTTTAATGTCTACAGCTTTGCTATATGATTTTTCCTGTGCAAAATAACTCCAATCAGCTAACTGGAATTTGTTCATCATAAACCATCCTGAAATGATACTCTTATAGATACTTCTTAAGGCAATTTCAAGTCTGTAATATGCTCAATAAGTGCTTTTAATGTAGGTGAGGCAGTCTGTGAGTCTGTGATTGGTCATAGTTATGTTTCCAAGTGTGGGACCTCTACTTTTCACTTTATAGACATAAATTTAAGAGATGTTTGTACATAAAAGGTTTTTGCTTCTTTGCTGTGTGTTCACTTCTAGGGAAGCCTTAGCTGTAAATTCAGTACAGTCCTTATGCCGTAAAGCCAGGAGAGAATTCTTTATATTTCTGTTGCATTATTCTGTTATTTTATTTATCTTCCTTCCCTACTTCCTTCTTTTTTCTTTCCTTTTCTCGCTTTTGCAGTAGATTTTTAAAATTTCATTAAAGACTGTCCAAGAAAAATTATGGTCTTTATTTAAATAGCAAAGGGCTGGGTGTTAGACTATGGCTAGTGTGCAATGGCAACCCACTCCAGTACTCTTGCTTGGAGAATCCCAGGGACGGAGGAGCCTGGTAGGCTGCAGTCCATGGGCTCACTAGGAGTCGGACATGACTGAGCGACTTCACTTTCATGCATTGGAGAAGGAAATGGCAACCCACTCCAGTGTTCTTGCCTGGAGAATCCCAGGGACGGGGGAGCCTGGTGGGCTGCCGTCTATGGGGTCACACAGAGTCGGACACGACTGAAGCAACTTAGCAGCAGCAGCAGCAGCAGTGTTATTCAAAATTTAAAAGCCATTACCTAAAAACATTATTTCAGAAAAAAATGAAGCATTTTCTGAAAGGTTACATTTTGTGGTTCCATCATGAAAGATGTGATAATGTGTTACTAAAATGCTAGTAAAAGAGAATATTCAGATTATATAACTTTTCAGTGTGTATGCAAATATGTGTAGTCTTATTGCTTGCTGTTCCAACAAATTGCAGTCATTCAAAATGAAATGTAATAGGCTTCTTTAGAGGATTTGTGGAAATAATTTTCAAATCTGTATTTGTGAAGGATGAACTTTTAAAATCTAAATATGGAAGAGAGAACTTGGAAATATTTTTATAGACATTTGGACTGAACTTCCACAACAGGAGAGAAATAAAATTAACTTATTCAGATTGCGCTTATGTTTCATATAAGAGGAAAGAAAGTGGTTTCTGCTATTAGATCCAGCGTTAAAGTGCAACCACAAGAGGAGAAGCAGTTTCAGGATGTTCTATGAAAGTGGCAAAAACGAAAGGAAAACTTAAATGTGTGATGAAAAGTGAGCTATCTCTCAAGGGCAGGATTTTCAAATGGGACTTACCCTAAAATCTCTTCAGATGTTCAGTCTGTAGGATGAACATTTAATCTTTTCTGCTCGGCTTTGAAATTATACCCATTTAAATCTGCCTTGTGCCATTTTAGAAAGATCTATACATTTGAGAAGGTATCTGAGTAATTTCTCAAATTAATGCCAAAGGCAAGAGACGAAGTCTTTGAATTTATCTGACTGGGACAAAATCAGAAGGTTTGGGGTTGCGAGTTCAGAGACACAGGGAAATACATAAGTACTAACCAATTTGTGTATTCTGATTACGGACTGTATGAGAGATAATTTAGCTTGTGCTATTATTCTAGAGAATAATCAAGTAACTGCTATGTATGTATTTTTAAATGACTTAATTCAGATTTTATATATTGACTATGAAAGATCCCCTCCCTGACTTGTTTAGATGTGTGAATTTTCAGAACTCTTTCTAGCAATCTTGTGATATGCTTGGATTTTCCACAAAGTATGAAGGAGGATGGAGCAAGAATGTCCGAGGAGGAGAAGAGGTGAGAATTAAAGTAGCACATTGCCTATCAAGTAAATTAAATTGACGTCTATGTGGAAACTATTTGCTATTATCCTTTAAAATAGCCTAGAATTGTCTCTCAACTTAGTGCTCTATAGTTTTACTCTGTCTTGGAAATATAAAATGTGTGTAGAAAATGTGTGTATATATATAAATGCCTTCAAATTAACATGGAAAAGATATTTTAAAACTATTGTTTTTAAAATGGATTTTTTCTCCTTACTAAAGTGAAAAAGGTTCATAAATCTATAAGCTATTCAGCTAGATGTCTCTGTGATTCTTTCCTAAACTTAGGTCATCCAACTAAGCATATTGTTTGAGATCTGTTTTTAACGTGGTACCTCTTAGCCTCATTTTTTTCTGGGTTTTACTCACTGTATCTTTGTTATTGTTTAGTCACTAAGTTGTGCCCAACTCTTTTGTGACGCCATGGACTGTAGCCCACCAGACTCTTATGTCCGTGGATTTCCTAGGCAAGAATACTGGAGTGGGTAGCCATTCCCTTCTCTTGGGCATCTTTTCAGCCAAGGGATAAAACTTGTGTCTCCTGCATTGGCAGGCAGATTCTTTACCACTGAGCCACCAGGGAGGTCCTCACTATATCTCAGTCAGTTGAGTCCCTCAGTAATGTCTGAATCTTTGCGACCCCATGGACTGCAGCACGCCAGACTTCCCTGTCTGTCACCAACTCCTGGAGCCTACTCAAACTCATGTCCATCTAGTCGGTGATGCCATCCAACAATCTCATCCTCTGTTGTCCCCTTCTCTCGCCTTCAATATTTCCCAGCATCAGGGTCTTTTTCAGTGAGTCAGTTCTTAGCATCAGGTGGCCAAAGTATTGGAGTTTCAGCTCCAGCATCAGTCCTTCCAATGAATACTCAAGATTGATTTCGTTGAGGATGGACTGGTTGGATCTCCTTGCAGTCCAAGAGACTCTCAAGAGTCTTCTCCAACACCACAGTTCAAAAGCATCAATTCTTCGGTGCTCAGCTTTCTTTACAGTCCAACTCTCACATCCATACATGACCACTGGAAAAACAATAGCTTTGACTAGATGGACCTTTGTTGGCAAAGTAATGTCTCAGCTTTTTAACATGCTGTCTAGATTGGTCATAGCTTTTCTTCCTAGGAGTAAGTGTCTTTTAATTTCATGGCTGCAGTCAACATATGCAATGTTTTGGAGCCCAAGAAGTTAAAGTCTCTTACTGTTTCCACTGTTTCCCCATCTATTTTTCATGAAGTGATGGGACCAGATGCCATGATCTTAGTTTTCTGAATGTTGAGTTTTAAGCCAGCTTTTTCACTCTCCTCTTTCACTTTCATCAAGAGGCTCTTTAGTTCTTTTACTTTCTGCTGTAAGGGTGGTGATTATTGATTAGTTTTCTGTGATTGTGGTTTTCATTCTGTCTTCCCTCTGATGGATAAGGATAAGAGGCTTGTGGAAGCTTCCTGATGGGACAGACTAACTGTGGAAAAGTGAAAGTGAAAAGTGAAGTCACTCAGTCGTCTCCGACTCTTAGCGACCCCATGGACTGCAGCCCACCAGGCTCCTCCGTCCATAGGATTTTCCAGACAAGAGTACTGGAGTGGGTTGTCATTGCCTTCTCCAGAAAAACAGCTGCTGCTGCTGCTAAGTCACTTCAGTCGTGTCCGACTCTGTGAGACCCCATAGACATCAGCCCACCAGGCTCTCCTGTCCCTGGGATTCTCCAGGCAAGAACACTGGAGTGGGTTGCCATTTCCTTCTCCAAACTGTGGAAACTGGGTCTTTTTCTGATGGGTAGGGCCATAATCCTTAAATCTTTAATCCAATTATCTGCTGATGGGCGAGGCTGTGTTCCCTTTCTGTTTGACCTGTGGGAGGTAATGAAGATAATGGTGACCTCCTTCAAAAGGTCCTATGCAAGCACTGCTAAATCAGTACCCTGACCCTGCAAGCAGGCCACCACTGACCCATGCCACTGCTAGAGATTCCTGGACACTCACGGGTAAGTCTGGGTCAGTCTCTTGTGGGGTCACTGCTCCTTTCTCCTGGCTCCTGGTGTGCATAAGGTTTTGTTTGTGCCCTCCAAGAGTTTGTTTCCCCAGTCCTGTGTAAGTTCTGGTGGCTCTATCAGATCAGATCAGATCAGATCAGATCAGTCACTCAGTCATGTCCGACTCTTTGCGACCCCATGAATCGCAGCACGCCAGGCCTCCCTGTCCATCATCAACTCCTAGAGTTCACTCAGACTCATGTCCATCGAGTCAGTGATGCCATCCAGCCATCTCATCCTCTGTCGTCCTTTTCTCCTCCTGCCCCCAATCCCTCCCAGCATCAGAGTCTTTTCCAATGAGTCAACTCTTCACATGAGGTGGCCAAAGTACTGGAGTTTCAGCTTCAGCATCATTCCTTCCAAAGAAATCCCAGGGCTGATCTCCTTCAGAATGGACTGGTTGGATCTCCTTGCAGTCCAAGGGACTCTCAAGAGTCTTCTCCAACACCACAGTTCAAAAGCATCAATTCTTTGGCACTCAGCCTTCTTCACAGTCCAACTCTCACATCCATACATGACCACAGGAAAAACCATAGCCTTGACTAGACAAACCTTTGTTGACAAAGTAATGTCTCTGCTTTTGAACATGCTATCTAGGTTGGTCATAACTTTCCTTCCAAGGAGTAAGCGTCTTTTAATTTCATGGCTGCAGTCACCATCTGCAGTGATTTTGGAGCCCAGAAAAATAAAGTCTGGCACTTTTTCCACTGTTTCCCCATCTATTTCCCATGAAGTGGTGGGACCGGATGCCATGATCTTCGTTTTCTGAATGTTGAGCTTTGGTGGGGGTTTAATGGCGACCTCCTCCAAGAGGGCTTATGCCATACCCTGGTCTGCTCTACCCAGAGCCCCTGCCCCCATGGCAGGCAACTGCTGACCCGTACCTCCTCAGGAGACACTCAAACACACAAAGGCAGGTCTGACTCAGTCTCTGTGGGATCTCCTGGTGCACACAAGGTTTTGTTTGAGCCCTCTGAGCATCTGTGGCAGGTATGTGGTTTGTTTCTAAACGTGATTTCGCCCCTCCTACCATCTTGCTGGGGCTTCTCCTTTGCCCTTGGATGTAGGGTATCTTTTTTTGGTTCAGGTCAGTTCAGTTCAGTCGCTCAGTCATCCACCAAAAAATTGTGATCCAACATTTTCCTGTTGACGGTTGTTCAGCAGACAGTTGTAAATTTGGATTTCTCGCAGGAGAAGATGAACGCACATCCTTCTACTCCACCATCTTGGAACTCCAGGACTTCTCAAGAGTTCTCTTCACTCTTGAAGTAAAATATCTTTACTCATTAATAGAATTCTCTCCTTTAGGTATTTGTTGAATGTGTAAATATTCAGGAATTTATTTACCCATTTATTTATTACAGTAAATCAAAAGGATACTGAACAACTACTCAAAATAATGTTTAGTTTTGGGTGCTCATGGTTTTCATTAATGACCAGTACCTGACTCTTTCTTTTGAATAGCTTGCAATGCACCAGAAGATGTAATATGTATTCAAAAATAAATGTAATACAAGAAAGAAAATGATGCCTCCGGAGAAGACAGGATTGCTACTTAAGATAATTCAAAAGATGAAATTGGCTACATATTGGTTTAGTATTTCATTTGCATTAACCTCTCCATCTAGTAGTAACCAAGAATCATTTCAAGCAGATTATTTCAAGAGGGAAAAATGTACAAATGGAACCTGCTTAAAAGAGACTTTTTTCATTTAGCATCTTCTGAATAATTCTGGACCTCAGGCACGTTTATCTGTTTCTAGGTATTGAAACTCAGATTTCTTCCTGCCTTCTTCTTTCAGAAGTCAGCTTCCTCTACTATATGGGGGAGGAGGCGGAAAAGACAGTCAGTTTAGGTGCCTCTCTTCAGTCCTCTTTAGGGTTACACATTTTTTTTTTTCCCTAGCTGTTCCTTGTAGTCTCCCTGAGGTTACCACACCAGGCAGAGAAAATCTACAAAATTTGTATTAGTATACGTATGGAGTCATTTTAAAAGGGAAATGATAAAGTAGGATAGGAAATATTTTACAACTTGATAACTAGAACTTACCCTAGGGCACCAGAGAGAGAGTACTGCAGTAAGTTAGGCCCTTCCCAACACAGTCCAATTGGAATTCAACTTTTCTGAGATTCTGGCTCTCATTCTAGCATCTTCTTCACTTCTCTATGATAATCTCCAACCACACCTCTCCTTAATTGCTATCCTCCTTACAGGAATGTCCTACTCTCTGCCTCCAGCTCCTCCCTCCATTTGTTCAGTCCAAGGTCTTCATCTGGAGGAGAGCCATTAGGGCCGTTAGGATCCCAGAGACACACCAACCATTAAGACCTTTTGTCTCTGGTTTTCTTATTCCTTGGACAATTGAACCATTGTGAACTGCAGACATTTTTTAAACTATGACATGCTAAGGGCAAATATAGGCACTTCTCTGAGAGACCAACGTTAATTTTCAGGAACAGCAAAAAAGTCCAAACTCATACTGAAAAACGTAATGTTTCCTTAATTAACAAGTGCCATTTCCCTTCCCATGCAGTCAGTATATCTGTAAGATTTCACTGAGTCATAAACCAAAACAAAATTTAATGGCTTCACACAGCAACTGTTTATTTAGCTTTTTGTTTCCATGGTCATGATGGTGATTTGGGCTGGGGTTATATGATCATTTTGCTCCTGATTGTAGCTGATTGTGTCTCACTCTTGTGTCTGCTGTTTGCTGATAACCCAGCTAGGGCACCCTTGATGTGGCCTCTTGCACATGCCCAGGGGTTAGCTCAGTGTCAGCTAGGATGACAGGAATTGCCTGGACAGTGTATGTCGCATCATCTGGGACATTCGCTCACGTCATCCAGCAAACCTGCTCATTTCACATCGTTGCAAAGACAGGGCCTCCTTCACGTGGCAGCTAAAGTGTTCCCAGAGCATCAGGAAGTCAGGCCCCAAAGTACAAAGCACTGTCAACCTTGTGCTGCGTCACATTTGCTAAAGTAGCATCGAGCAGTGCAAGTCAATGACTCATCCAGATTTAAGGGGCAGAGAACTACATCCTATCTACTCTTGGGAAGATCTACAAAGTTACGTGGCAGAGTTGTGGATGTGGGGAGGGGAAGAACTGGAGGCTATGTTAAAAATACGTAAGACCTATTTTTGTGTAGAGTAGGAATTGTTTTCTTCCTGCTTGAAGTCTATCAGAATGAGAAAGAAACTACATCCTACTGTAATGACTGGCTCCTTCTCTAGCCTAAGAAGGAGTTCAGGTTGGCAGTCCTTCGCTTCTCCTCAAGTCCCCCTCCACATAAAATGGAGAAAGGATGAGGATGGGGGAAAGACAGGAGTTATCCAGTTTTTCCTTTTGGCATTGATAGAGCCCACTCTAGAGACAGTAAAAATGGAAGACTGATTTCGTCATGTTTTAAACACCACCATGGGGGGTGGTGTACAGGAAACCTTAAGTTACTAGTTAACTGTGTAAAACAACCGCTTGTTTTTGTAGTTGCTGTTTTTCTAATTTTTAACTTGCTTGAAAATATCTCCACAAGCCATAGATCTTTAGCCAAGTAGGTACATCATTAATGGAGAAAGTTGACACAATTTGAAAGATTTCAAAACCCCTTGGTTTAAGAAGTTATCTCCTAAAACACCTACTAAAAGGCAAATGCATTTCTAGACAGTGATGCCTGGAGAAATGAAGCATATAGATAGAGAACAAACTTTGACACAATGTAATTCAGCAAATAAAATATTTTATGAGGGAGATAGAAGGAAAATATAATGATATATTTTACTGGGATGTCCTGAGAAGTCAGGAAGTAGCCTGCGGTGCTGGATTCATATGGATTTCAGAAAGAAGAAGATGCAGACAGGGACACTTCATATTCTAATCAAACTCCACATGCACATTGTCTCTTAATATGGTATTCAAGCCCCACTTTAAAAAATAGTTTGTAACAGTAGAGTAGAAAATGTTTCCAAATTGTATTCTAGTATGAAAGCTTCCTGAATGAAATATTTTTTAAACCATGGTTTTTCTTTTATTTAAAGGATAAGATTTACTATGTTTGTCTCTCACATATTTTTAAAGGAAAAATTCATAGAAAACTTAATGTGATATATTCTTTTTGATAAAGTAGTCCAGTAAAACTTATCACAAAGAGCCTTGGAATTATGGCCAGAGTCTGCATTTTTATGTATTTGTATTTTCTTCTACTTTTGTCATTATGTTAAAAACTACAGAACAGTTACTAAATGATGATTAGAAAATGTATATGTTAATAAGGTTTGTGGCCAATAATCTTGCAGTTCATAATTTACCAGAGTCCACACAACACATCCCACAGATATTTGGTCAAGCGCTGCTGCTGCTAAGTCGCTTCAGTTGTGTCCAACTCTGTGCTACCCCATAGACGGCAGCCTACCAGGCTCCCCATGCCTGGGATTCTCCAGGCAAGAACACTGGAGTGGGTTGCCATTTCCTTCTCCAATGCATGAAAGTGAAAAGTGAAACTGAAGTCACTCAGTCGTGTCCAACTCTTCTTGACCCCTTGGACTGCAGCCTACCAGGCTCCTCTGTCCATGGCATTTTTCCAGGCAAGAGTACTGGAGTGGGGTGCCACTGCCTTCTCTGTATGGTCAAGTAGATAATCTGAAAATTGAATGAATGAAATCGGGAATTTATAAATGAGTAATGAACTAAGTACGTTTAATGAGATTCTCAGTGACAAGGTCACATGCTATGTGCATGTTTAGACCACCTGGGATGGGACCAAATGGCCATCGTTCTGAAAGAGGCAAGCGTTTATAGAAGAGATGGGATTTCATGAGTTCTTTCTATGAAGGAAAGGGGAGAGTTTGGTCATCTGATAATACACTCGGCTCCTAACTCTTCAGGTGTTGTTGGTAGTTTGAAAGTAGTCTTTCTTAGTGATTATTTTTTAGCATATTTTTTTCAGTTTTATTGTGATATAATTGACATGTAATTATATATAGTGTAAAACATAATGATTTGATATATGCATATATTCTTAAATGCTTACCACAAAAATGTTCAGGCCTTTTGTCTTAGTTCTGAGTTCTTGATATCTTTACAATGGTATTAAATTGAAAATGGGTATATAATTACTTCACTGGAAAATACATAAATATAATTGAAAGTAATTTGTGTGCCTTTTCTTTTCTTTCTTCTGTCTACCATTTGTATTAATATATACAGATTTCAGACTCTGCTTTTCATGTGTGACCTTCTAAGTCAGAGAAGGCTTTTTCTACAGAAAAGGACCAGACCCTCTTGCCACTGAGGTGTTTTGTTTTAGGATCTGGTTTCCTTGTACATCTGTAGGCAGCTTTTGCTTTTATCTTCTCAGCTAAATTAGTTCCTGCATGTTAAAAAAGGGGAAGTGGTGAACCACCCCCACGGAAGACTTTATTTGGTTTTTAAAAGCGGGTTTGTTAGGATCCTGCTGTGGTTATTATAGGAGACAATTTTAGCACTTTGAGCTGTGTGTTTTCCAGAGGAAGTGTTTAAAGAAGAATTTTGCAAAATGTTGAAGGTTAACATTTCAGCCTTGCTAGTTGTTAAAGGTCAGGGTATGTTTTGTGATTAAGTTTGAGAGAATTCTTGGGTAATGTGAGTGATAGAAATTAATAAGGAAATATACAGTGCATCAACACTTTCTTATTCCTTCAATTTACTATTCAATATACCTGAAAATTCTTTGCATTTCTTTTTCAATTAAATATGTTGTTGCAAATGACTCAAACGGCTTTCCTAAGAGTTAGTGGGTGGTAATTTCATATACAAACAATAGCACAGTGTGTACACTGGTGGAAGAGGGCACTGACAAATGTCTAGATCTTTTTTATATTATGGATCTATGTGGCTTCTATTTCCACATATGCAAAATTCCTTGACACAATACAGTGTTAGTGGTTGTTCAGGATGCGTGAATGGAACAATCTACTTGTTGGTACTATGATGTAATAACTTGAAATTCCATACATGTTACAAAAAATCTAGATAGGTAAATTGGTGTTTTGACAGTGAAAGGAATACTAAATCTTGGACAAAGTTAGTTTCATAGTTTTTAATGGTGTCCTTCAAATCATTGCTTTGAATTTTTAATTGCTTCTAGTTTCTTACCCAGGTATCAGTTGTTGTGATACATGTAGAGAAATCATATGCGAAACTATATCACTGCTTCAGTCCTGGAACATGGCAGTTACTCAACTACTGTGGAATGTATTATAGCTAAACGACACATAGTGTGCAGGAAATATTATCTATAAGGAAATATTAAGTATCTATTAGGCCTAGAAATCTGCTTCCAGGAGAGCAAATAGGCAATTGGAGAGAGCCTAAAAATGTCAAAATCTTTTCTCAAAGGTCATCCAAAGGGAACTAAAGTGCTCATTATCACGTATAGGGTACTCATTTCAGACTGAGAAACTGGGAAGGAGGGTATTTGCAAATAGTCCTTTATTTAAGCAAGTAGGAAGAAATTCTCCAAACAGTAATTATGTAACACTTCAAAAGCTCTTGCTATGGGCCACTCAGAGTGCTAAGTGACTTACAGATGGTGTCTTAATTAATCCTAACAATGACTGGATGACGTAGATAAGGACAGTCCTACCTTTGAAGCCTAAGTGTTGAAGGCACTTACAACTACTTCAAAGTCAGTTTATATGTTCTGGTTAGTAGCTGTTGTCAACTTTGAGATTAACAACACTGAAGCTCCATCCTGTGCTTGGCCAACTCATCACTGATTAAGCCTGAGTTCTGTCCCTTTACTTCTTAACAGAATCCCATTTCTGTGCTGTTGGTACAATAGCTTAATTTTTGTCTTTATTGCTTTGTTTTTCTGCCACCTTCCTACTCTTTGTCTCCTCCCCTCCCCCCACTGTCCCCCTCCAACACACCAAGAACTGTATAAATTAAAAAGGAAAATTGTACCTGTTTACAATCCATTAACATTTTTTTTTTCACAAGTGTAAAACTTTCTATAGCAATTTAAACGAGGCATTTTTCAAGAAGGGCTTGTTACAATTATTACCATTTCTTCTTAATAGAACAGAGAGTGTCCACACAGTCTCCATCTCTACGGAGCAAACATGCCTGTACGAGATCAGGAGAAATAGGACTGTCCATCACCTCGGTTTTATTCAGTAGTTGGTAACTGTATCTTGTAACTTGCAGTTTGCTTGTACCTTGCAAACCTCCCTTTAAGGCAGGCTTTTTGCAACTGTTCTTGTTACTTAGTATCGCTTTTACTTCTGCCGCGTCGCAGCCTCAGGGCCGCGTTCTGACAGCTCAGCAGATTCCCGCCCTGGCTGGCTCCACCTCAGTTCCCCCTCCTCTATCTCTAATCTCTCCACGCACAACTCAAGATTGGGCTTCCTGCTTCCCAGTTGTAACATTTTAATCCACTGCCCCCACTTATTGTGTTATCCCTTTATTTTCAGTTCTATAAGTGATAAAAATATCATTTATTCATTATCATAAATTTTACATTTAGTTCTGTGTTGTTTCCTACAGCAGTCTGCCTTGCATTCTTTTGCTTAACTATATTAAAAGCTCCTCAAAGTTAGAATGTTCCTATCCTTAATGCCAGCCAAGGACAAATGTTGAATGCCAATAGTTACTGCTTTGAATGATAGTAGATATGAGAAATAAATGAGAGTGCTCCCTCAGTCCCCACTTTAGACCTCATTTCTCAGCTTCTCCATTTCTCTGAGGAGTTTTCTAGTAGTATTCTATGGGCCTGTGTACTTATAAAAGGATTGATGTAGTTACACTTGATATGTGTCTTATTCTTCTATATCCAGTCCATTAGGGACTTGGGTTTCCTCCTCTTTCACCATTTCTCAAATTCATCCTTTTGTTTCCTTTTCAAGTACCCCACTATTAATCAGATTCTTAGCATATCATGCCTGAATTAATGGATTTAATTTTATGGCTAATATGGAAAAATTAACTCATCTTTCCATAGACCCAACCTACATAACTTATTAAAACATTCTGTTCATGTGTCACCCCTGGTTATAGAAACTAGAATGTCTGTCTAACCTATCAATTTCAAGTTCTTCAGCCATATATTTAAGTCTCAGACTACCTGACTGTATAACTTTGTTCATCGCTCCCTAATATATTCAGTCTATTTTGCCCAGAGTGATTTCATCCATTATTTCCTCATGCATTATACTCATTTCTATTTCTTTTCTTTAATTAAGTTGCTTCTGAGGATTGAGGATGTCTTGGTTACTATCCTTTGCTTACACTCCAATTAGATTTTCCTGTGCCCTTCATGAAACATTATCTAAACATTCAATTTATTTTTAAACACATACACATAACTATCTTTCCCAAATATTCATGACAAAGATATTTATTCTGTAATTTAACTTTGAATGGTTTGTAAATTATTCTGCTTCTTTGTTTTATTTAACATTTAGAAGGTAATGTCCTTAATGTCTAGAGTAAATGTAATTTTCTTATTTAGATATTATCAAATGTTTAAGAAGCATCCTGGTTCAAAATTCCTTCATGGTCTTCATTATCAACAGAGGTCTTCTGTATTTTGAGAACAGGGAAAAAAGTAGTCAACTTTCACAGGCTTGGGTTTATCTTTGCTGAGGGACAAAAAGATTCTGGATGTAATGCTAAATCTTCAAGTTGTAAGTTGTCTCTTACTTTTTCTGCTTCTAAAATAAATAGTGTTTTTAGCAGCAATTTAAGATTGTGCATATCAGACAATATTTTGTAAAATCAGGTTCATGCTATTTTATAAAATAGCTTTTAGCAAGGCATATACTATGTTCCCTGGGTCAAGAAGCTCCACTGGAGAAGGGAAATGGCAACCCATTCTGTTATTCTTGCCTGGAAAATCCCGATCTATGGGGCCACAAAAGAATCAGACATGACTGGACAACTAAACAACAATATTATGTTTACTGTTAGTTCAAAACAAGAAGACTCTCCCCTCGTTTTCTTCAAGCAGAGCTCTGGGCAATTAGAATACATCAAAGTGTCTAAAAGGACAGAACCGATTGCTAGCTCCCTCCTGATCACCTGTGTAGTATATTCTCACCACTGGGGGCCATTGGTCTTGTGGCTTTTGCTTCCTGCTCACTAGACTGTTGGTTGATGGGCTGAGGGTGTGACTTTGCTCATTTCCTTTTTGTCACCTCACAAAGCCCTGGTTTGTTTGCTTTATCTAAGACCTCTCTGCTACCTAGCTAAGCCTGGCTTCCTGTCCAGTGCTGTGCACTGCATCTCCATGGTCCCAGCTCAGTTGGAAGAAACTTGACTGAGGGTCTGAAAGTCTGCTGAGTGTTTAATGACTTCCTCAAACTTCTCACTTACCTTCAGTGCTGGCAACAGCCAGGTCAGAGGAGAAAGTCCTAGGGGTGACTTAAATTTTAGCACAATAAAAATGCTAAGCATTCTGCTAGCTGAACCTGCATGGGCTAAGGAAGGGAATGGAAATTTTAGGGCAAAGCACTCGTTTATATTGTGTGTATGTGTTTGGGTTTAATAATATTTTTGGTAACTTCTCTTGGTGAGGAGCAATAAGAATTTGACATCCTTTCATGGTGGTGCTTAAGTAAATCACTCCTTACTCTAAGGAGAAGTAGGATGATTTTGGAGCTGGTGCAAGTCAGAAGTCTGGATTTAAAAAGCATACTGGTGGGTCCACAGTCAATATTAGGGACAGACAGAGGTTTAATAGCGAAAAATCAGTAGTCATCCTAGAGAAGATATACAGGACCTATTTCTTATATAATGAATATGAATATTTCTTCTCCAACCAAAAGTGGAGTCTGTAAGAGAGGTTTCTTTGGAAAGAGTTAAACCTGGGGTGAGGGTGGATCATTCTAGCAGGGTGGACTTTTCAGGTGTCTTCCTTGCAATGACATCTCTGAAAAGTCTGGATGTAAATTCCAGAGACAAGGCCATAGATATGATGGGACAGGCTTATACCATCCAATTGTAGGGTGAGTAATCAACTCTCTAAAAACAGTACACTTCACCCAGGGGCAAACAAAAACCACTTGTGAGTAACCCACATCTGTGAATTCGCTGAGATTTACCGTAGACCTGGGAATGAAAGCTTAGAGAGTCTCCATCAATCTGTAAATTGGCACAGGTACTAAGGTAAACAGTATGGGAGTTCCTCAAAAAATGAAAAATAGAGCTACCAGGGTGATGGTGGAGGGGATAAATTAGGAGGTTGGGATGAACACATACAGATAATCAATAAAGACCTACTATATAGCACAGGAAACTCTACTGAATGCTATGTAATGACCTATACAAGAAAAGAGTCTGAAAAAGAATAGATATATGAATATGTATAACTAACTTGCTTTGCTATACACCTGAAAATACAACATTGTGAATTAACTATACTCTAATATAAAACAAACAAATAGACCTACCATATGATCTAGCAATCCCACTGCTAAGTATAAATCTGAAGAATATAAGATCACTATCTCAAAGAAATGTTTACATTCCCTTGTTAAATGAAATATTATTTACAAAAGTCTGGACATGGAAACAATTGTCCACTGACAGATAAAAGGATAAGAGAAAGATGTGGTATGTATATAATTGGTATATTATTCAGCCATAAAAAGAAGGAAATCTTGCTATTTGTGACAGTATGGCTGGACCTTCAGGGTATTATGCAAAATGAAATGAATGAGACAGAGGAAGATAAACATTGTATGAATTCACTTGCATGTGGAATCTAAAAATAGGAAACTCACAGAAACAGAGAGCATATTTTCACCATTGGGGGAGCAGAGAGAGAGAGCAGAGAGCAGAGTGGTGGTTGGTATGGACTGAGGGATGAGGAAAATGGGAAGACAGCAGTCAAAGCGTACAAACTTTTGGTTATAAATAAGTTTCAGAGATCTAATGTACAGTACTGTGACTATAGTTATTGGTGCTGTATTGTATACTTGAAGGTTGCTGTGACTGAAGTTTTAATGTCCTCACCATAACAATAATAATAAAATGGCAATTATGTGAGGTAAAGAATGTATTAGCTAACCTTATTCTGACAAACATTTTGCAATATATAGTTGTATCAAATCATCACATTCTATACCTTAAACTTACACAAATTAATATATCAAGTACATTGCAATACAGCTAGGGAAAACAAAAGCTGAAGTACTTCTGGGTGTCTTGCTTGAGGTCACGATCTTGGTCACTACATACACACATACACCACTATTATGACTTATTTAATATACATGTCATATGGAATTATATGTGTGTTTTAAGTTGCTCCAGTCATATTCCTGACCCTGTGTGACCCTATGGACTTTAGCCCACCAGGCTTCTCTGTCCATGGATTCTCCAGGCAAGAATACTGGAATGGATTCCCATGCCCTTTTCCAGGGGATCTTTCCGACCCAGGTATTGAACCCAGGTCTCCTGCATTGCAGGCAGTATTTTTACCATCTGAGCCACTCAGGGAAGCAGCCCTCCAACTATAATTATGCATCAATGTGTATAGACATACATATATAGGACTTCCCTGGTGATCCAATGGTTAAGGATCCACCTGCCAATGCAGGGATGCGGGTTCAGTCGCTAGTCTGGGGAGACCCCACACGCCGCAGAGCAACTAAGCCTGTGTGCCACAACGAATAAGCCCATATGCTTCTCCTACTGAAGCCTGTGTGCCTAGAATCCGTGCTTCAAACAAGAGAAGCCACTGCAACGACAAGCTCATACACGGCAATGAAGAGTAGCTCACACTTGCTGCAACTAGAGAAAGCCTGCACCCAGCAACAAAGACCCAGCACAGCCAAAAATAAAAAATTAAATATCCAAGCATACATGTATACGTCTTTATTATACAGTGTTTTACTACAATAGCAAACATCTACAATAAACCCTTCTCAGATGATATTTTATAGTTTAACAAATTGGGAATTAGAGGAATGTCCAGAAATGAAGATATTTATATATTAGAATTTTTGAAGATTGACTTGGTGGTTTGGGGTTGCTAAATTGAGTATAAATTTTAAGACCACTTGACATTAAACCCTCTCCAAAGAGTGATTTGAAATTCCATTTCTTAAAGTAGTAGATGAAGCTGAAATAAGCGGAAATTCTGAGGTACATGTGGCATATACCAAAAATATCTGCATTTTCTACACAAGGAATAAACACTCTCTAACCCCTTTGCTTTTTCATAATTTAATTAACTGACAGTTATAGACCCTTATATGAATATAGGATAAGATAATAAAGCATGAAAATTCAAAGAGTTCAAGCATAATATATGGTGAGCTACTAGTTTTTGAAACAAATGCATTTTTTAAAGAGTATGAATTTATTCTTCTAATGAAACTTAGAAGTCATTATTTAGGTTGGCTTCTAGTTTCAGATCAGTATTTCACAATGAAAAAGTTAATCAAAAGCAAAATAGGAAGTGATAGCTGAAACATAAAAAAATATACATTTCTCTAAAATGGTATTTTACTTTTAGAATATTCAATAATAAAAATTTCCCCTCTTCCTATCTGGACCCTTTAGAAACAATGATGGGTTATGAAATTTTCTAAATTTTAAAAAGTGACTTTTGAAAAATAATTATATGGAAATACATCAGTATAGAGCCAGAAACAGCTAATTCAGTTCTATAATTAATGAAATACTCATAAGCAGCTCTGTGAAGGAGAGATTTTCTTATTGGGACACTTCAGTGTGTGAGAGTGTGAACTGTGGAACAAACTTTCTGCTTTCAAGTCACCTCTGCCATTCACAACTGTGTGAACTTGAACAAGTTATAGACTTGCTATGCCTCAGTTTACCCATCTTGAAAATGGAGATAAAATGGAACAAACCTCAAGCAGTTGTTAGGAAGATGAAACAAGGTTATGTAAAGCACTTAGAGCATATCCCTGGCACATAGGGAGTTTGTGTGAGGGTTTCTTATCATGATTAGTGCAAACTAGTTTCCTGCAGGCTGTTTATAACTTTTTTTCCACATTTAAATATCAGAAGAATGATACAGATTTTTCTACTTTCTCTTGGTCAAAAAAAAAAAAATCTGGCCATATGGTAGCAGTGGCTATAGCCCTTCCCACTCCTGGTCCTGCTTTTCCCATTCAAGCTGACTTCCACCCTTGCAGTCCTGGGTGGGTCACAGGACTTCAATGCCAAGCACCTTTATGGAGCAGGACAGAGCATTTTTGTTCTCCCCTCACCTCTTGGAATTAAGGATGTGTTTTTTAACAAGTAAAAATGTCAAAGTTAAAAGAGAAGTACAAATGTTCGAGGATGTCCTTTTCTTTTTCTTTTATGCTTCTGGAGCTCATTGCATTTCAACTGTCCTCGCCTTTGGCCCCATCCTGTGGTCATTCATTCTTGTGCACGCTCTATGTCCTTCAGTGAGAACTACCCAAATTGTAAATAGCCTTTATAACCGCAGGTTACTTAACTAACACGAGATAGCTTCTAACATCTGTCTTCATCCATTTTTAATACTCCCTCTACCCTTGCTGTGCTAAATTAACCTGACACTTGTTTTTCACGTTGTTTTTCTGTAGAAAACACTGTAAGCCAGCTAATCCAACAGAAAAAAGTAACCATGAAAATAAATCCTTTCACAGAAAATATTAATGTTGAAATATTTCATTTTCACGCCATTACAAATGTTGTTTTAGTCCATGATACTCTGAACATCTAGATCCTATAATGACAAATACATCACTCATGGATCTGACATTATTTAATTTACCTGAACAAATAAGACCATTTTCAGACACCTTCTTGTCATCTGATATAATGAATGGAATAGCTCAAACATTTGTGGTTACAAATGCATTAACACTCTGATGTTAAGGTGATAAAATTCTCAAATTTGTCTAAACCTATACTGCATTTTTCTTCATTATATCTTTTATAAGATCTTAACAGAGACAGTATTTTCCTTTAAATCAGTGACAAAAATGTCACTCAGTCTCATAAGGCTGACTCATTTTACAACTTGCTTTAGAAATGTGTTACAGTGTTAGGCATTAAATTACAGATTTAGATGATATTCTATGTGGGTTTTCTGAATTGCAAGAAATAGATATGATAATAAAATGTTATACATTTCGGTATATTCTGCTTCAAGCTGTCAGTTGATCATTTAATGGTCAACTTGTTTTTTTTTTAGATAGGTGATATTCAGATTAATTTTAAAGTTGATATTTTTGCACTGCATGGCATATTTTCACTACTTTAGCTTACTATAATTTGTTTCATCCCTTCACAGTCTCTTTTAGAAAAAAATGTTAAAATTCATAATTCCTGTCCTGAACTATCTCAGGAAACTTCATTCGCTTTGACAAACAAAAATAGCAGCATACTAGAACCGGGCACCACTTCTCACAATATCTCTAAAAGTGTGACTTTTCAAACTCAGATAGGCAGAAAGCTAGCCAAAAGCATCGTTTTTATTGTTTGGTTTCTATTTTTTAAACTAAATTAATTTCACTTAATCTAAAATAAGTTGATTTTTAAATTTAATCCATTGATTAACGGTAGTAAGATCATCTTTCAAAAAAACAAAACAAAACATTGAATTATGTGTAGTGTGCAAAGCCTGCCTTCTATTATCTCTTTTTTGCATTTTCCTCCTCTCTGCCTTATACATACCTTGGTAACACTATATTTAACTGTGCATTCTTTCAGAGATTCAGTAGGCAAATATAAGCCAATAAAAACACAAAAGCAAAAATCACAAAGAAGAAGAATGACAATTTGATGCCATCAGAAAAACAAGATAAAAAGAAAACAGGTACACATCAGAAAAAGCCACATATAAAATTAAAAGATAAGTCATGATATAGGAGAAAATATTGTCTCACATAAAGCAAATGATATATTGTTTTCTAGGAAGTCAAAAGAAACACTAAAGTTAATATGAAAAAGACAAACCATAAAATTTTTTAAAAAGTAGATAAAAGATTCAAAGAGCAATTTCACAGAAGAGGAAATCCAAATGGTCATAAACACATAAGATGATATTTCAGCTGCAAAAATCAGGGAAATGCTAACTTAAAACAGAAGATGTCATGTTTCTACCATTAGATGGACAAAGACCAGAAAGTTTGAAAATATCAAGTACTAGGGAATCATCCTTATGGATATCTAATAATGGATACTGGGGTGGGTAGCCTTTCCCTTCTCCAGAGGATCTTCCCAACCCAGGGACTGAACTCAGGTCCCATGGATTGAACCTAGGTCTCCCTTTTTTTTTGGTAGGCAGATTCTTTACCAGCTGAGCCACAAGGAAGCCCAGGAATACTGGAGTGAGTAGCCTATCCCTTCTCCAGGGGAATCTTCCTGACCCAGGAATCAAACCCATTGAAGGTGGATTCTTTACCCACTGAGCTATCGGGGAAGCCCAATAATGGGAGTATGACTTAGAGTTCTTTAGCAGTGTTTGGTAACATTTAAACATTTGCTGTATTTGAAATTCATGTTGGTGTGCAGTGTAAAGTATGGATTTTACTTAAAAAATTTTTTTTCAGAAGTTTACACAGCTGCTTTCACATCTTTTGTTTAAAAAGTCTGTCTTTTTCCCTGACTTGAGATGCCATCTTTGCCTTATACTAGATTCATGTGTGTATTTGGGTCAGCTTCTGAATTTACCAATTTGTTCATTGATCTGTCAATTCATGTGTCATTGCCACACTGTTTTAATTATTAAAGATTTATGATATGGTTTATAGTGTTGTGGGAGTTACTCTTTTTTGTTCTGTTTTTTATTCTTGTTGGCTTCATTTTTCTGGTGAGGTTTTGTTTTTGACATTTTTTTTTCTTATACTATCTTTTATTCTGTATTTACTCCTTTTCTTAGTTGTTATCAAATGGGTTGAATTTTCCTAGACCAGATATTTTCCGTAGATTTCATTATGATTAAACAGAGGTAGGGGTCACCACTTAGAATACTTCTGCTTGTTTGCTGCCACAGAAGCAGACTGCTCTTGCAAATAGTATTAATCAGTGTGATTCTCCTTCAGAGTTGCTCATGTTCCTCTTCTCTGAATCAGATTGCTACCCGTATTGCTCAACACAGTTCCTGTACCCTTGTCGCAAACAAGGATTACAGTTTTGGATTTCAGAATGGATCTTTCATTTTCAGAAAGCTGTATTTTAGTTGGTACTTTGGGGGACACCCTCCAACATCAGGCATGCTACACTTTCTATAAGTTCACTTATCATGAACTTTGGTAATGCTTCTAACTAATCATAATGGTGTTTGTCAATTCATAGTTGTATTCAGGTTTTGTTTCCTACTTTATTTTAACAGATTTTTAATAAAGTTTTTATTTTTTATTCTTAATGGTTTTGTGTACTTCTTGAAGAGGAGGGTGAGAAAGGATTTCAGACTTTTGTAGCCTTTTTCTCACTTCAAAGGACTTGTGTTGCCTTTTCCATGCACCTATCCCAGCTAACATAACATGTGTTTGCAGTTCTGACCGCACAATGTCACTGTGCTCAGTAAGCCTCTTTGAACTTTGCCCATGACTGAAAAGCCTTTCTTAAAACTCCACCACTGACTTCTCCCTTTTCACTTGGCTTACTCAGACTCATTCTTGGAGATCATTTAATGTATCACTTCTTTGCAGAAGCTTTCCCTCATATAATAAGGAAGAATGAATCTGACTCGAATATTTCTTTTACTTTAACCTTAGTATTCTCTTACTTTTTGCTCTAGTTAATAACTAGAAGAATATTGCCTATAGACGGAAATATACAGGTTAGCCCATTACCAAGTTCCGACCTCTAAAGCTATAACACTTTTCCATTCATATTGAGATAAAAAGTTGTATTCTCTGAGATAAACAGAGAATAACATTTGTCTTGTTGGAGCTGTATAGGAAACACTGTGACCAGACCTACATGGACAGCTACAAGAACAAAGGATTCTGGCACCAAGAAGTTTGTAGTAACTAACCATACACCCCCTCCCCTTTCAGTATTGATACAAAGAAAGCCCTGAATTGGGTAACCTAATTGGGTAGCCTAACTTGGGTTAGATGGTTCTTTGGGACACTAGTCCACCTCTTCCTGGTCTGCTGGCTCTCCAAATAAAATCACTATTTCTTGCCCCAACAACTCATCTCTAAATTATTAGCCTGTCCTGCAGTAGTATGAGCTTGGATTTAATAACATATACTCTCAGTCCTTGAAACCTTCATTTGTAGTTGTATTTCACCCTGTGATGCTACCATAGGTCTTATTTTCTTAAACTACAATTATCTGTTTGTCTACAAACTCTAGAGCAGCAGTCCCCAACCTTTATGGTACCAGGGACCAATTTCATGAAAGACAATTTTTCCACAGATTGGGGGTGAAGGGCATGGTTTTGGGATGATTCAAATAGAGTACACTTACTGTGCACTTTATTTATAATCTAATATCACCAGTGATCTGACAGGATCAGGTCCTGTCAGAGGTATTGGTCCACAGCCCAGAAGCTGGGGAGCCTTGCTATAGAGGGTATTTTGCAAAGTATTCTCAACTACTGCTTCTTTAAAACATACTGTGAAAACAGCCTGGTGTGATCAGGGAAGTTTGGAAAATAACATATACTATATTTTGAGTCTTAGAGAGTCACAGAATACATTTGAATATTAGAAGTTTCAAAAAGTCCAAAGGGAAAGATATAACTCAGAGTGACCCTAAAGTATTTGTTTATGAAACCCTTATTAACATGTGATACATGTTAATTCATTCCAGTAGGCTACACAAGAAGAGCCTCCTTGACAGTGTCGATGGCAGAATCTTCAGTTCTTAGCATAGTGCCTAGAACATACGAGCTACCAAATATGTGCCTGTTGAATAACTTAATCTATCTTATATACTATCCAAGATGCTCAGTTATTTAGACAAATATTTTTATAAGATGGTTTTACACCCAAGAGATTATAATAAACTCTGTAGGCTTCTGCAAAAGCCTACAAAGTTTATTTAACTTCAATATTTGGTGCTATTTTTGAGGCATAGGGGCATTTGCTAAAAAAGAACATATAGAGAAGGGTGGGCAGATTGTTTAAGGAACTTAGAAAACTTTGGGAAGTGGCAAGACATATTACACATGTTTACTTTGGAGAAGAAAGGAAGAAAATTCTAGCTTTAAATATTTGAGCAATGACTAAGATAACCTTTCCCCAGCCAAAAATTTCACAGTAGAATGAAGAAAACATATACTTGTTACAACATAATGAAGCAAGCCCTGGTGGAGTCCTTTGGAATAGAGAAATGGGGGTGGCTGCTCTACTTGGAGGGTGGGTGAGGGGTAGTCAGGGAGATTCCCTAAGGAGGAATCATCTTAGCATACTTTCAAGGGTGAGCATAACAGAATGCTTCCTACCAGGACACAGCCCACCTCCAGAGTTCTGTATCATCAGAAGGGCTGAATATATTCAGAAAATAGTTTGCTTTACAATTTCAGGGGTGGAGACCATTGCATTTAATAAAAATGAAAATACAAATGATTTTAAGTATGTTTTTATGAAAAAGAGAGTCAAATTTAAATTTCTTATTTCTAACAATTATTTCACTATACAACTTCCTTTATACAACTTTACTTTTAAAATTCGAAATAAATGGTGTTAGCTAGTTTTTTTTTTCCATATTAAACTGATAGGCTTCACTCGTTTTGAAATTTTACTGTGTACTCAGCTATTTATGTTTTTAAGATTCTGATAATACTTGTTAAAAATTAATGTAAGTTGGTTACCAAGTGAGACTGTGGATAGTGCCTCTTTAACAATGTTTAAACATACACTGTATATCTGGGCTTGATTCTGGAGTTATTTGACCATTCATTCATTCGTCCAGGAAATATGTTTTTAGTGACTATTATTACAAAACAATGGAGGTTCTCATTATTTATAAGATGTTCAGTTCAGTTCAGTTCAGTCACTCAGTCGTGTCCGACTCTTTGCGACCCCATGAATTGCAGCATGCCAGGCCTCCCTGTCCATCACTAACTCCCGGAGTTTACCCAAACTCACGTCAATCAAGTCGGTGATGCCATCCAGCCATCTAATGTTAGAAACATATATACAAAAAAGAAGCTAGTCCTCTCAGCATTTGTCAAACAAGTCATTTCAGATGGCAGTGTAATTTAGGAGAAAGGCTATAGGGCTTCCCTGGTGGTTCAGAGGTTAAAGTGTCTGCCTGCAATGCAGGAGACCTGGGTTCAATCCCTGGGTCGGGAAGATCCCCTGGAGAAGGAAATGGCAACCCACTCCAGTATTCTTGCCTGGAGAATCCCATGGATGGAGGAGCCTGGTGGGCTACAGTCCATGGGGTTGCAAAGAGTTGGACACGACTGAGCGACTTCACTTTCACTTTCACTTTATAGGGCTTTAGAATCAGATTAATCTGGGTTTGAATCTGGGCTTGTCTACACACTAGTTGGTAATTTTTTGGCAAATTATTCAATGTTCTAGTTTTGAATATCAAACAAGATAAAACTTGTAAGGGCTTCCCTGGTGGCTCAGTGGTAAAGAATCCGCCTGCCAAGGCAGGAGACACAGATTTCAACCCTCATCTGGGAAGACCTCACATGCCCTGAAGCAATGAAGCCTGTGTACCACAACTATTGAGACTGTGCTCCAGAGCTCTGGAGCCACAACTGCCACTGAGCCCACATGCTGCACCTACTGAAGCCTGTGGCCCTGGAGCCCACCACAATGGAAGGCTCATGTCCTGCAACTAGGGAGTAGCCTGCTCGCCACAAGTTACAGAGAAAAGTCCACGCAGCAATGAAGGCCCACCACAGCCAAAAACAGATAAGTAACATTAAAAAAAATTTTTTTAAAGCATAAAACTTGCAAGTACCTATAACAATGTCTAATACCAGCAAATATTCAACAGTCAGCATTACAACAATGCAAACAGGAATGATTAATGTAAACCTTAGCTTATTTTCTCCTAGGAATGACTGGTCTCAATCCATTGGGCTATTTCCAGCATTATGGAGTATTGACCAATAAACAATATCATAGAATGACGGTTTTTCATAATTATTCACGTTTAAACAGCTTGAGCAAATGTTCATAATTGTTTTACACTTTAAAAAGCAGTTGTTCAGGGTGTGAGCAAAGATGACTGCTTTCGACACTAGGGGAAAAGCTGTTAATAGTGTTACATTCCATGTAAGCTTGTATGTTTTTAAAATGTTCTGTTAAGAAAACATGTCAAATAATTCTTTAATTTCTACTTATTTAGGTGAGGAAAAAGAAATATACAAAGTATGACATTTCTTTTTTTAACTTTTTTAGTATTTTCTATAACTTGCTAAAACCTCATCTATTACAACAACTCTTTTTCATATGTGTCAGGCGTTAATTTCCCCATGCTATCCTCAGTTTCTGACATTTCAAGTATTATTGTCTGCTTTCACCCTTTGCCTTTGGAAACAGCCTGTATGGAAATAACATCTATAGAGTATTAATGTGCTGTACTCACATATGTCCTTTTTTCTCCATATTGATAATTTACCAGCGATGAGGAAACAATGACTAGATTGATATTCTTTTGTCTGACAAGAGGTTAGTATAGAATCAGACAAGGGTCTGAAGTGGTCTAAAAATTTTGGATTAGTTGAGTCCTGGTCATTTCAATACTACAGACTCTAAAGTAAATTAGAGATTCAAATAATGAAAATAAATCTACGTTTACTCTACCCATTGACTTGGGCTTGTTCCAGAGTCCTAACATCACCCAGGCCTCTCTTGCAAAGAAAGCAATTCCCTGATAGTGTAACCTTTGTACTAAAGGATTATCTACATACACGTGGATTTCCGGAGACCTCTCCTGACAGAGACTGTCCTGGCCCTTGTGAGCCATTTTCTTTGGTGTTGGTGAGCAACTGTGGGGGCATTTCAGTTTTGCACTTTTCATTGGTAACATCTGCTTTTCTCATAAACTTTAGTGATATAGAAAAGATCTCTAGAGAATGTCAAATGCTCTTATTCCTTTCCTGGATATTCTTTAAAGTATATTTTCAAACTTCCCCACTAATTAAATTCTTCCTTTTCCTTTTCCTGTTTAAAAACTTCATTGTGTTATGCAAAATGGAGGCCTTGATTTCACGGAAATGGAATACATTATCATTTACTCCTTGAATTGTCAAAATAGGAAGTGATTCCACCAAATAAGACAAGAAATATGTATAAAATCTGTACTTTTTGGAAAACTTTAGTCAGCAAAGCTCAGCATGAAGTAGAAGTTGGAGTTTGTGGAGAAGCAGGAAAGAGACCAGAGTATACTTACTTACTTACTTACATGGAGATGCTTGGTCTTTGTTGACTAATTTTTAAAATTACGATCTATGCTAAGCTGAAGAAAACAACCTAGATGCTTTGTTATCAGTTTTGTGGTCTGTTCAACTCATTTATGGTTGAAATGCATCCAAAATTTCCTAAAGTTGGGCCTGATCACTGTTTCCTCTCCTAACTGCTGCCTAGGTTACTAACCACTGTTCTGAATGGGTTTCCAAAATCATCCAAATTTAGGATGTCATCTATATATTTCTCCAAATCATCTAAGGACTCATCATCACTACTCAAAATGCTATCTCCTTACAGTCTCTATCAGTCATTTTAAAAGAAAGATTAGCCATTTGAATGCCATTCTAAATTTAAGTTTTAGGATCTGAATAATAATTTTCCTCACATTTGAACTAATGTTCTTTGGAAGGAAATCAACCACATGTCAATCAGAATAGGACTAAAGGACAACAAAGTTAAATTTACTTTTAAGCAACAGAACTGACATGATGTCAGTTTACTACCAGATTGCCTTTCAGCCTGAATGATAACATAAGCAATTAATAAAAGCCAAGTGGAGTTTATTTTGCTATATGATACATAGACCATACCTTCTATTTAAAATTATAATTTCTGGTTAGAAAACTAGCTGAGTCTCCAAATATGCCAACACTCATAATAATAGTTTTTCTAGATTTTCTTGCCCTAATGATTTGTTTCTTTTCTGTTTTAATTTTTACTATTCTTAACTCCAAAATTTTACTAAAGCTTTAAATGGTATTATTGCTAAAGCTAGTGTCTTTGAGAACTTAATATTTGCCAAATTGTGTTGAAAGTGAAAAAACTGAGTATGGTGTTAGCTATGGCTCATTATGTGCTTGTGCTCAGTCGTGTCTGACTCTTTGTGACCCCGTGGACTGCACCCTGCCAAGTTCCTCTGTCCATGGAATTCTCCAGGCAAGAATATTGGAGTGGGTTGCCATTCCCTTCTCCAGGGGATCTTCCTGACCAGGGATCAAACACAAGTCTCTTGCATTGCGGACAGATTCTTTACCATCTGAGCCACCCGGAAAGCCAAACTGTTCTAATTTAGATCTTTACATGGGTCATCTCATTTAAGCATCACTAAAATCTTATAAAACAAGCAAAACCATTATTTCCATTTTACTTTTGAGAAAAATTGAAATGCATAGAAGTTAAGTAATTTACATAAAGTTATATGGACAGTGGTTAATCTAGGATCAAACTCATATCAGCATTCTTATCCACAGTCATCTTAGTTGCCAAATAAATAGTAGGGTTCATATTTTACTAACTTAATTTTAAAGTTGAATGCATAAGACAGCCTTCAGAATGGGAGAAAATAGTAGTAAATGAAGCAACTGACAAAGAACTAATCTCAAAAATATATAAGCAACTCCTGCAGCTCAATTCCAGAAAAATAAACTACCCATTAAAAAAATGGTCCAAAGAACTAAACGGACATTTCTCCAAAGAAGACATACAGATGGCTAACAAACACATGAAAAGATGCTCAACATCACTCATTATCAGAAAAATGCAAATCAAAACCACAATGAGGTACCATTTACGCCAGTCAGAACGGCTGCTATCCAAAAGTCTACAAGCAATAAATGCTGGAGAGGGTGTGGAGAAAAGGGAACCCTCTTACACAGAATTGAAAGAGACATGTGTACCCCAATGTTCATCACAGCACTGTTTATAATAGCCAGGACATGGAAGCAACCTAGATGCCCATCAGCAGATGAATGGATAAGAAAGCTGTGGTACATATACACAATGGAGTATTACTTAGCCATTAAAAAGAATTCATTTGAATCAGTTCTAATGAGGTGGATGAAACTGGAGCCTATTATACAGAGTGAAGTAAGCTAGAAAGAAAAACACCAATACAGTATACTAACGCATATATATGGAATTTAGAAAGATGGCAATGATAACCCTGTATGCAAGACAGCAAAAGAGACACAGATGTATAGAACAGTCTTTTGGACTCTGTGGGAGAGGGAGAGGGTGGGATGATTTTGGAGAATGGCATTGAAACATGTATAATATCATATATGAAACAAATTGCCAGTCCAGGTTCGATGCAGGATACAGGATGTTTGGGGTTGGTGCACTGGGGTGACCCAGAGGGATGGTATCGGGAGGGAGGTGGGAGGTGGGAGGGGGTTCAGGATGGGGAGCATGTGTACACCCGTGGTGGATTCATGTTGATGTATGGCAAAACCAATACAATATTGTAAAGTAATTAGCCTCCAATTAAAATAAATAAATTTATATTAAAAAAAGAAAAAAATAAAGTTGAATGCATTATTGTTCACTGTTTCCATAAAAATCTTAGGAAAATCATTACTTGGGTTTGAGAATACAAGTTTAGAAGGTCTAAAGACCTTGGGAGTTACTTCTTGCTTTTTATCAACAAATTTGTGAAAAATATTTAATAGATTAAAAAAGTAGACAAGTGACCATTATTATTAAGATCCAGTTTGAAATAGTTAAACAGGGATTTCCCTGATGGACTACTGGCTAACACTCTGAGCCCCCAAGGCAGGGGGCCCAGGCTTGATCCCTGGTCAGGAAACTAGACCTCACATGTCACAGTAAAGAGTTCACATGCCACAGTTAAGACCTGGCACAGCAAAATGAAAAAAAAAAAAAAAATCCAGAAAATAGTTACACATACGTGTGTAGGGCAGGGAGTGTATGGAAACTACCTATACTTTCCCTTTAATTTTGCTTTGAATATGAAACTGCTCTAAAAATCAAGTGCATTAAATAGCTGCATATTTGAATCATGGCTAAAAATATTTGAGAGGAAATTCTTCTGTAATTGCTTTTCAGTCCTTTCCCCAGAAATACCTCTAAGGGCAGAGGAGAGTGAATGTTTATCTTAGGAGTTTAGTGTTATATGAATCTGGGTCCAATTAGGAAAGAGAAACCACATAATTTGAATAGGGAAAGTTGAGTGATTAATTATAACAGTGGATTGGACTAATGAGAGATTGGTTAAGAAGAAGTCAAGATTCTTCTAAGAAATATAGCAAGGGCAGGTATAAGGGGCAAACACTACCCACAGGACTAAGATAGAGAACCTGGAGTGTTCGAGGAGAGGCCTCAAGGCTGAGATCCAGATATTGGAGAGGGCACAGATGTGGCTACTGAATGGCAGAGACTTACTGTGATGCCAAGCCAAATGGGACTGGCTGGAAACTCACCCTTGGGAACTGACTGAAATCTGCCTTCTAAGGTGCTAGGGAGTGCTGTTCACAGGAGGTAGCTCAGAGAAGCACTCTGCTACAAAATTACCCCTAGAGGATGCCAAGGAAATCTGCTAGCTGCTATGCACTGTGGGAGCCAAACCCTGGAGAAGCTGGATTGCTTCAGAAGCCAGCTCAGAGTAAGCAACCAGCACTGGAAAAACCGCATGCATCGCGAGAACTTGGAAAACAAGCCACCGGAACCAGGAAGAGAAGTCCTTCCTTCTTCAATGTCTCTCTAACACTCTCTGCTGAAAAGACTTAACGTGATATCTGCTGGCAAAGGAAAAGTACATAGAAGACCCAGATCTGTTATCACAGAACAGGCAGTGAAGGGTGAATTTGTTGTGGAGAAGCAATACCTTAATACATGGCACAGATGGTGTAACCAAAACTGCTTGCTTTATGAGTATACTTTTTTTGTGGAAGTCTGGTCAGAAATGAATTTGTGATGAGAAACTGCCTGAATGAGCTCATTTTCGCTTCTGTGGATTCTAAAGTGACAACTGATTCGTCTCTCCTGGCATGCTGCTGGACTGGCTTTCCTCCCTACTGCTTCGTATGAGCTGGATGGTTTACTCTGTTTTTCAGCAGCTAACTTCTGTCATGCAACTTAGCTTCGGTCATGCATGTAGCTCTAAGTATTTTCACCTTTTACCTAATTTAACTCCCAACTTGCTTTTTCCCCAGTCATCCATGTCTTATTCCAACATCTGTTCTGGTGGCCTGTGTAGAAGATGAAGTGCTTTCATTCACCCACAGGTACTGCACCTTAAACCCAGAGAGTGACCAAACACTACTGGGTGTGTGGATACACTTGCTTATGTACCACTTTTTAGCCAATCTCATAAAAATTAGAAAAGTATAAAAAGAATATATGAAATGGAATAATCCCCATTTATGAACTGGTCTGGGTATCCCTGGTGGCTCAGTGGTAAAGAATCTGCCTGCAGTGCAGGAGACGTGGGATTGAAATTCCATAAGCACCACACACAGTGACTTACTTTTTGAATAGCTTCATCATATTGTGGATACCAGACTCCTCTCCCAATGATAATTAGGCTGTCTCTAAATTATTGCAAGTATAACCAAATTATATTAGTGCATTTTGAAACTAATATTTTGATTACATGTAATTTATATAAAACTAAAAATTGCTAAGTGCCATAAAGGGATAAGCCTTTGTCTCAGGAAAATTTTATGACAGAGAAGTTTTAAAGGATGATTTTTCCTGCAAGACTGCTGTCTTCCAATGTTTTTTCCCTATTTCCACTTTGTTGAGGAATATATTTAAAATTTAGTAAAAGTCTTTCTGAAGTCACAAACTCAAGATGCTTATTCCCTAAAAATCATTATTTATCAAAAATAATGTTCAGAATTTGATGCTTAAAAAAGTAATGCTGAAAATGGCTTAATGTTTTATGAATGACTATACAGGAAAAATGAATATACAAGAAATTCATTAATTTTGCTTCATAATTTAAAAAAAAATTTTTAAAGATCAACCCACTAATTTACTACTAGTCTATTAATGCTACTAGTAGAAGAGAAAAAATAAACTTGAAAAAATGGATTTTCAGGAATTATAATGTAGAATGCTAAGTAGATCAGCAATATTGAGCCTGTAATTTTCACACTTAAAGGGGTTCTTCATATTTTATTTCACCATATGACATGTATTCAATTTGGACAAATGTGGCAGATGATACATTTAAACCTAATGCAAAATTACCCAGTAGCAATTTACAATTCAACGGACTTCATTTTATTAGTAACTTTGTATTACTTATATGAATTATCATCTAGCTTCCCTTGTGGCTCAGCTGGAAAAGAATCCGCCTGCAATGCAGGAGTCCTGGGTTTGATCCCTGGGTTGGGAAGATCCCCTGAAGAAGGGAAAGGCTACCCACTCCAGTATTCTGGCCTGGAGAATTCCATGGACTGTATAGTCTATGGGGTCGCAAAGAGTCGGACACGACTGAGAGACTTTCACTTTCTCTATGACTGAGGCTAAGTGTATAGCCACCCTTTGTTTTTTCAAAATTAACTAATTAATTTTTATTGAAATAGTCAATTTACAATGTTGTGTTAGTTTCAGGTGTATAACAAAGCGATTCAGTTGTACCCACTTATTTATCTATTATTCTTTTAGATTCTTTTCCTTTAGCCACTAATTGTTTTTAATTGATCAGTTAATCAAAATTTAACGTATTGGTCCTGATCATTTATTCATTGTTTCAGTGTCTGTAAATAATGGTGTTTTATGTTTTTCCTGTTTTGATTGTACTGATTCAAGGCACTTAGGCTTAAATTTAAATAAGGAAGACATATTTGAACTGATATAAATGGATTAGACATTTACACATGCATATTGGCTAACTACACTTGTAACATCTATTTATTTCTATATTTGGCCAGGAATGTGGAAACAGATGCAGCAGTAATGATCCCAAATGTTTTTAAAAGTTGGATTATTTTAAAGTAGCATCTGGCTAATCTGGAGGAGAAAATGATTGACACAGTCCACACTTTGAACATGAGTTATGTATATTTAACAAAAATTAAAAGGAAATACTATTTAAATCCCACATTTTTGTCAAGGATGTTGAATTTTGTTTTGTAAACATCCTTTAAAAATAAATGTTCTCTTGAGAAATGAGGAAAACATATTATAAAAGATGGCAATTTCAACAGTGGTTAAAATTATAGTAAGTAAAATTTGGATATGGACTAAAGTTTTACTCAGAATTTTTTTTAAATTAAATGCTCTCTCTTAAACTTGACGCAGGGAGGGTGAGGGTATATAGTTTTATAGAATAAACATATTAGCAAATAATTTTCAATATAAAACTCTATATACCAATAATTTTTTAAAATCCAATCATTAAAAAGCCATAGTTTTCTTTAAGTCTCATAACTAATCCTCTACACACTTGAAAGCAATAGTATTAAATGTCTCAGCTATATTTTAAATTTCTGCTACTTGCTTCCAGTATTTATTTGAAAAAAGGGATTTTTCAGTGTACTGCTGTTTACAATCATCAAAAAAAATTTATGAACACTTATTAATTACTAAGTTCTATGGGTCATATGCCTGCTGCACTCAAGCTAGACTTACCTTCTGTTCGGAGGCAGCAAATGAAAAATTTCAATTCAAGATTATTTGAAGTACAACAAGATATTTCTTGATTTATAAAGCATCACTTTCCTGCTTTCCTAGTTATCAGTTTCTATCCTGCTCAGATGCTGTAATCTCTTGACCTGCAGTTTCAGCATGTAAAAATTTTGGAGCACTTAGAGTCAAAATGGCAGGGTTAGCTGACGTTGGAAAAAACACTTCTTCAGCACAAGTGTATAGAATTGCTAAAGGCATGTAAAATTACATAGCTGAGTTTCAGGAGAAGAAAGTTACATTTTCAAGTGCTAGAAAGCAAGTGGAAATGATCGGTGAAAGGAGGGAGTTGAAGCTGTGTGGTCCACAGGGTGAATGCTTTAGAAGCTGGGGCTTTAATGGCAACGAAACAGCAGGATTCAAGGTTGTAGATAATGGATAGAGGAGGCTAGTCCTCAGTACCTCAGCAGCATAAAAACAGGTGCTACAAATATACAGTCCACTTGGAAATACTCTTCCTTCTTATCCAAGGAAGGGATGTAGATTATAGTCACTAATCCTGGACTGTGCATGGAAATGCAATCACAAAACCTTGAGCCTTTATGATTTTTGTGGCTCTGTGATTTTTCTTGGCTCTGAAACTGAGCCAAGAAACTAATGTGAAATCTGCTCTGAAACCAGTGAATACTTTAACCCTCAACAGAGTTGACAACAAAATTACTCCCCTCTCAAATGTCTCCTTAATAAAAGTCATACAAGACAATTAGGTTACAACATGGATATGCTTTTCCACTGTGAATGGAAAACCACTATGGAATTTGCCCTCTTGACAAACACTAGAAAATAGGAAAAATATGTGAAAACAACTGTTTTCAAATATTGGTTAACAGCACAGCACCGTGAATCCTGATAGGAAGAAAGCAAATGAGATGAATTTCATGGTTGCCTTCAGCTTTCTATTTGGAGGCAGAAAATGGAGAGTCCTAACAGGTTAATGGGTTGAAGGGATCAAGTCCAGATATTAGAAAGTCAAGGTGACTAGAATCTCCTGGTAAGATCCACAGAGAAGAGATTGCTGTAGAAATCTGTAAATGAGCCCCCTTAGAGTTTTTGGCCAAACTCATATCTGTGCATATAAATTTGGAACTTTGTCAGGTGAGGTAAAGTAAAACTGTCAGGGAAGGAATAATTAATGGAGAACTATAAGGTGAACAACTCTCAAAATTTACACAGGGTAAGGAATGATTTGAGTTCCTACTAGCCAGAGTAGAGATCTCATTGAGTACATGGAACATTCAAAAGAAATCGAGAAGTTATGTTAGTAGAGAGGGCTAAGCTAGACCAGGAGCAAAGGTAATTCTAGACCTGCTCTAAAAACATTTAAAACAACCTTGAAAAATATCATGCTGATCTGAAGTAATCTAACTACCTACAAAAACAAAGCCTAACTAAACATTCTTTAAAATTTCATATAGTGAAATCCAGCACTCAACAACATAAAATTAATAATGTCTGACATCCAAAGAATAATTACTAAACATTTAATAAAAGTAGGAAAATGTGATCCTTAACTAGGAGAAACTTTGATCAATTAAAGCAGACACAGGAATAGCAATAATTATGGAATTTACACACATGACTTTAAAATAATTTTATACACACACATACATATGTGCTGTAGGTATTAAATGTATTTAATGATCTAAAGGAAAACATGAGTAACATGAGAAAAAAGGAAATTATTAAAAGTGAAGAAAGTGGAAGTTTTAAACAGAAAACTTTTATAAGATAGAATGGCCTACAAATTGGACACAGTAGAAGAAAAGAATAAAGATTTTGAAGTAATAGTAATATAAATATTCTAAATGAAACACAGAAAAGAAAGACTGAAAATAAAAATTAACAGTCTCAGTGACCAAAAGCAGCCTAACACAGAGCCATTGACACATACACAATTCAAGTCCTAAAAAGAAAGGGGAACAGAAAAAAATGTAAATAGTAGCTAAATACTTCCAAAATTGGTGAACGCTAGACAGGGAACAACAGATTGGTTCAAAATTGAGAAAAGACTATGTCAAGGCTGTGTATTGTCACCCTGCTTATTTAACTTACATGCAGAGTACATAATGTGAAATGACAGGCTGGATGAATCACAAGCTGGAATCAAGATTGCTGGGAAAAATATCAACAACTTCAGATATATAGATGATACCACTCTAATGGCAGAAAGCAAAGAGGAACTAAAGAGCCTCTTTGATGAAGGTGAAAGAGGAGAGTGAAAAATCAGGCTTAAAACTCAACTTTTTAAAAACAAAGATCATGTCATCTGGTCCCATCACTTCATGACAAATAGAAGGGGAAAAAGAGGAACAGTGAGAGATTTTAATTTTCTGGGCTCCAAAATCACTGTGGATGGTGACTGCAGCCATGAAATGAAAAGATACTTGTTTATTGGAAGGAAAGTTATGATAACCCTAGACAGCATATTAAAAAGCAGAGACATCACTTTGCCGACACAAGTCCGTATAGTCAAAGTTATGGTTATTACAGTAGTCGTGTATGATGTGAGAGCTGGACCATAAAGAAGGTTGAGTGCCAAAGAATTGATGCTTTTGAATTGCAGTGTTGGAGAAGACTCTTGACAGTCCCTTGGATAGCAAGAAGGTCAAACCAGTCAATCATATAGGATATCCACCCTGAATATTTACTGGAAGGACTGATGCTGAAATTGAAGCTCTGATACTTTGGTCACCTGATTTGAAGAGCCAGCTCTGTGGAAAAGACTCCAGTGCTGGAAAAGATTGAGGGCAGGAGGAGAAGAGGGTAGCATAGGATGAGATGGTTGGATAGCATCACCAACTCAATGGACATGAGTTTGAGCAAACTCCAGGAAACTGTGAAGGACAGGGAAGCCTGGTGTCCTGCAGTCCATGGCACGGCAAAACATCAGACCTGACTTAGCAATGAAACAGCAACAGACACCCGCAGATCTAAGAAACTCAAACAAACTGAAGCATGATAAACACAAAGAAAAACATACCAAGGCACACTATAAATTGTAGTAACCTAGTGAAATAGTATTAAAGAAAACTGGAAGAAAAACTAGAGTCACATTATGCACCGAGGAATTAAGGAAAGGATGATTACATGATTCTCATTAGAAGTTAATCAAGCTGGAATGACATATAAGTGCTAAAAAATACAGTACAGAATTTTATATGCAATCAGATCAGATCAGTCGCTCAGTCGTGTCCGACTCTTTGCGACCCCATGAATCGCAGCCAGGCCTATATGCAATACTGTGATACAAATTGTGATTAAAAGTTAGTGTCCCTTCAATTCATATTGTTTTCAACATATGAAAGGGATGTGTTTTCAACACATCCAGAGAGGCAGAGATGTCATGAATAGTATTAGTGCTCTTGTAAAAGATGCCCTTTTCATACTGTTCATACTGTTCTTGGGGTCCTTAAGGCGACAATACTGAGTGGTTTGCCATTCCCTTCTCCAGTGGACCACATTCTGTCACACCTCTCCACCATGACCCGTCCGTCTTGGGTGGCCCCACATGGCATGGCTTAGTTAGCCAGGATTCAGCAATATGTGAACTGTGAACTTCCAGATGTTTGAGCTGGTTTTAGGAAAGGCAGAGGAACCAGAGATCAAATTGCCATCATCCGCTGGATCATTGAAAAAGCAAGAGAGGTTCAGAAAAACATCTATTTCTGCTTTATTGACTATGCCAAAGCCTTTGACTGTGTGGATCACAATAAACTGTGGAAAATTCTGAAAGAGATGGGAATACCAGACCACCTGACCTGCCTCTTGAGAAACCTGTATGCAGGTCAGGAAGCAACAGTTAGAACTGGACATGGAACAACAGACTGGTTCCAAATAGGAAAAGGAGTACATCAAGGCTGTATATTGTCACCCTACTTATTTAACTAATATGCAGAGTACATCATGAGAAATGCTGGGCTGAAGGAAGCACAAGCTGGAATCAAGATTGCCAGGAGAAATATCAATAACCTCAGAAATGCAGATGACACCACCCTTATGGCAGAAAGTGAAGAAGAACTAAAGAGCCTCTTGATGAAAGTAAAAGAGGAGAGTTAAAAAGTTGGCTTAAAGCTCAACATTCAGAAAACTAAGATCGTGGCATCTGGTCCCATCACTTCATGGCAAATAGATGGGAAAACAGTGGAAACAGTGGCAGACTTTGTTTTTTGGGGGTCCAAAATCACTGCAGATGGTGATTGCAGCCATGAAATTAAAAGACACTTACTCCTTGGAAGAAAAGTTATGACAAACCTAGACAGCATATTAAAAAGCAGAGACATTACTTTGTCAACAAAGGTTTGTCTAGTCAAGGCTATGGTTTTTCCAGTGGTCATGTATGGATGTGAGAGTCGGACTATAAAGAAAGCTGAGTGCCGAAGAATTGATGCTTTTGAATTGTGGTGTTGGAGAAAACTTTTGAGAGTCCCTTGGACTGCAAGGAGATCCAGCCAGTCCATTCTGAAGGAGATCAGCCCTGGGTGTCCATTGGAGGGACTGATGTTGAAGCTGAAACTCCAATACTTTGGCCACCTGATTCAGAGAGCTGACTCATTTGAAAAGACCCTGATGCTGGAAAAGATTGAGGGCAGGAGGAGAAGGGGATGACAGAGGATGAGATGGTTGGATGGCATTGCCAACTCAACGGACATGGGTTTGGGTAGACTCTGGGAGTTGGTGATGGACAGGGAGGCCTGGCATGCTGTGGTTCATGGGGTCACAAAGAGTCAGACGTGACTGAGTGACTGAACTGAACTGAAAAGATGCCCTAGAGAGAGCCTCACTTCTACCTTGTGCAGATACAAAGAGAAGTTGGCAGTCTGCAACCTGGAGAGGACTTTCGCCAGAACTCTATCATGCTGTTACTCTGATCTTGGATTTCAGTTCCCCAAACTGTGGGGAATAAAATTATGTTGTTTAAAAGACATCTGGTCTATTTTTTTTTTTTAACATAGCAGCCCAAATGGACTAAGACATCCAGTGAAAATAGTTTTCATAATGAAGATAAAATGAAGAATTTTTAGACAAAATCAAAGCTTAGAAAATCAATTGACAGCAGAGCTCATTATAAGAAATGTCCTAGTAAGTTCTTCAGGCAGAAGAAAAATTATATGAGACAGAATCTCAGATCTTCATAGAGATCTGTGTGCACTGGGAAAGGAAAACAGATGGGTGAATAGAAAAGATATAATTTTCTTACCTTTAAATTCTTTAAAAGATATTTAGTTTCCCAAAACATAACAATGACAATACATGTGGGTTTTGCAACACTTGTAGAAGTAAAATGTATGTAGAAGTAAATGCAGAATGGCAACCGCATAAAGAACAAAGGAAAATGGAAGTGTATTACTGTTAGTTTCTTATATATGAAGTAGTCTGATATTATCTGAAGATACGCTATCATAAACTAAAGGTGTATTTTGATAACATTATTAGCAAAAATACTAAAAAATTACAGTAGACATAAAAATAAGGCATTGTGAAAATAAAAATGGAGTACTAAGAATATCCTCAACCCAAAATAAAGATAAGAAAAAAAGAATAAGATCAGACGGGACAAATGGAAAATAAAGAGAAAGATGGTAGATTTTAACCATATTAATATTACATTGTGCAATATTACATTAAATATAAATGGCCTAAACACTCCATGAGACAAAGAGCATAGTACAAGAGAAATTAGAAAAAGTTTTGAATTGAATGATAATTAAACTACATTTTATATATATATATACATATATAATAGAGATAAAGCTAAAATAGTGATTTGAGGGAAATGTATAGTTTTAAATGATTGTATTAAAAAGAAAAACTGTCTAAAAATTTTTGATTCAAATTTGACTGTAGAAATCACAAAATGACAAATTAAATCCAAGGAAAAAGAAAGTAAATAATAAAAATAAAATTTAAAAAAATCTAAGAAATTAAAATCAGAAAAAAAATAGAGAAAAATCAATGAACCACAAACCTGTTTTTTTTCCCCCAAATAATCAATGAATTTGACATCTCTACCTACATTACTCAAGAAAATTCCAAAAGGAACTATATTGACAATATCAGTAGTAAAAGTTGAAACACTGCTAGAAACTCTACAGATCTTAAAAGGATAACAAGGTAATGTTAAAAATAACTATATGTCAATAAATTTACAGTGTAGACTATAGGGGCAATTTCCCTGAAGAACATAACTGACCAAAACCTATTCAAGAAGAAATTGAACCTCTAAATAGCTTTATTTAATTAAAGAAACTAAATATTCTAAGCAGGCTGAAATAGCATCATGGATGAATTCTATGAAACTTTTAGGAAGAAATAATACCAATCCTATGCAAACTTTTTCTGATAATAAAGGAATAGGGACTACTTCAAAACTCATTTTTACAAGTTCAATCTTACTTTGAGAGCAAAAACCAGACAAAATATCACAGGAAAAGAAAACTAAAGATGACTATGAACATATATTCAAAATTTATAATAAACATTGTCAAATTGAATGCAGCAATTTGTACAACTGAAAAATGGAAAATACATCATGGCAAAGAGAAATATATCCTAGAAATGCAGAGTTGATTAACATTCAAAAACAAATGTAACTGAACAAAAGAGAAAACCTCTAATTTCAATAACTTTGGGAAAAGAATTTGTCAGACTTCAACACCCATTCGTGAATAAAACAAAAAACAAAAAAACTCTGTAAAAACCAGACACATAGTAGAAGAAAACTTTTACAGTATGAAAGATAGCTATCTATCTATCTATCCATCCATCCATCATACAACTAATAAATAGAAGACAGGATGCTTTCCCCATTACATCAGGAAAAAAACAAGGATAACTACTCTCACCACTTCTACTTAGCATTGTATTAAGGTTACAAACAAGCCTGTGTGATAAAGTCACAAAAGAAGAAAAATAAAGGAAGAAAGAAAGAGAAAAAGATGAGACACACAGATTGGAATGGAAAAGTAAAATTGTCTTTATTCTTAGACACCATGTTCCTGGTCCTTAAAAATATTTAGTTTTCAATATCCTTAGGATATTGAAAATCCTAAGGAATCTACAAGAATCTTCCAGACATAATGGGTGACTTTAGCAGGGTTGTAGGACAAAATCGATATAAAAAGACTAATTGTATTTACATATAATAGCAATGAACAATTGAAAAATAAAATGAGATTTACTGTAGCATTTAAAATAGCATCTAAAATCATGAAATACAGAGGGATAAATGGGATAAAATGTATTTGAGACATGTACATTGAAAAGTGTAAAATATTGATGAGAGAAAGTAAGACTTATTAAAATTAGAGAGAGATACATCTTAATCATGGATTCGAAAACTCAATATTGTTGAGATTATAATTTTCTCCAAATTGATCAATTGATTTAAAGTAAACTCAGTCAAAAGTTCACTGGGTTTTTGGTAGAAATTGACATGATTATTAAAAAATGTATATGGTGACACAAGAACTTTTGAAAAAAGATCGACAGATTTGGGAGACTTAGGGTACTTGATTTTGAGTGTTACATTGAAACTACAGTAATTAAAATAATATGATAATGGCAAAATATAGTTATATAGGACAAGGTATAGAAATATAAACTCTACATATGTATTTATTTGATTTTTGGCAAAGATGGCAAAGTAATTCCATGAGGACAAGGTAGTCTTTCAACAAATGATTCTGGCATTTGAATTTAATCCTTACTTCTTACCACACATACAAGTTAAGTTAAAATGGATTATACACCTAAATGTAAAAGTTAAAGCTACAAATCTTTTAGAAGAAAACACAGGAGAAAATGATTTTGATCTTATGTAAAAAAAGATTTTTAGATAGCATATAAAAAACATGACCTGTAAGAGAAAATAATCAATAAATTGGATATCATTAAAATTTTTGCTCTTACAAAGACACCTTTAAGAAAATGGAAGAGAATATTCACAAAATATATACCTGTTTTCAAAAGACTTATGTGAAGATATATACAAAACTTATAACTCAACAGTAAGAAGAAAAACAATGCTTTTAAAATATGGGCAAAGTTTTGAGAGTTTTCAAGTTCGGTTCAACCAACACCACAGTTCAAAAGCATCAATTCTTCGGTGCTCAGCTTTCTTTCTAGTCCAACTCTCACATCCATACATGACTACTGGAAAAACCAAAGCTTTGACTAGATGGGCCCTTGTCGGTAAAGTATTGTCTCTGCTTTTTAATATGCTGTCTAGGTTGGTCATAGCTTTTCTTCCAAGGAGCAGGCGTCTTTTAATTTCACGGCTGCAGTCACGATGGGCAGTGATTTTGGAGCCTCCCCAAATAAACTCTGTCACTGTCTCCATTGTTTCCCCATCTATTCACCATGAAGTTATGGGACCAGATGTCATGATCTTAGTTTTTTGAATGTTGAGTTCTAAGCCAACTTTTTCATTCTCCTCTTTCACTTTCCTCAAGAGGCTCTTTAGTTCTTCTTCAATTTCTGCCATAAGGGTGGTATCATCTGCATATCTGAGGTTACTGATATTTCTCCTGGCAATCTTGATTCCAGCTTGTGCTTCATCCATCATGGCATTTCACATGATGTACTCTGCATATAAGTTAATTAAGCAGGGTGACAATATACAGCCTTGATGTACTCCTTTCCCGATTTGGAATTAGTCTGTTGTTCCGTGTCCAGTTCCAACTGTTGCTTCCTGACCTGCATATAGATTTCACAGGAGGCAGGAGCAGGTGGTCTGGTATTCCCATATCTTGAAGAATATTCCACAGTTTGTTGTGCTCCATACAGTCAAAGGCTTTGGCATAGGCAATAAAGCAAAAGTAGATGTTTTTCCTGGAACTCTCTTGCTTTTTTGAGGATCCAATGGATGTTGGCAATTTGATCTCTGGTTGCTCTGCCTTTTCTAAATCCAGCTTGCACATTTGCAAGTTCATGGTTCATGTACTGTTGAAGCCTGGCTTGGAGAATTTTGAGCATTACTTTGCTAGTGTGTGAGATGAGTGCAATTGTAAGGTAGTCTGAGCATTCTTTGGCATTACCTATCTTTGGGATTGGAATGAAAACTGACCTTTTTCAGTCCTGTGGCCACTGGCCACTGCTGAGTTTTGCAAATTTGCTGCCATATTGAATGCAACACTTCTACAGCATCAAATATTAGGATTTGAAATAGCTCAATTGGAATTCCATCACCTCCACTAGCTTTGTTTGTGGTGATGCTTCCTAAGGCCCATTTTGCATTCCAGAATGTCTGGCTCTAGGTGAGTGATCATACCATCATGGTTATCTGGGTCATTAAGATCTTTTTTTGTATAATTCTTCTGTGTATTCTTGCCACCTCTTCTTAATATCTTCTGCTTCTGTTAGGTCCATACCATTTCTGTCCTTTATTGTGCCTATCTTTGCATGAAATATTTCCTTGGTATCTCTAATTTTCTTAAAGAGATCTCTAGTCTTTCCCATTCTATTGTTTTCCTCTATTTCTTTGCATTGATTACTGAGGAAGGCTTTCTTATCTCTTCTTGCTGTTCTTAGGAACTCTGCATTCAAATGGGTATATCCTTCCTTTTCTCCTTTGCCTCTCACTTCTCTTCTTTTCACAGCTATTTGTAAGGCCTCCTCAGGCAACAATTTTGCCTTTTTGCATTTCTTTTTCTTGGGTATGGTCTTGATCACTGCCTCCTGTACAATGTCACAAACCTTGGTCCATAGTTCTTCAGGCACTCTATCAGATCTAATCCCTTGAATCTATTTGTCACTTCGACTGTATAATTGTGAGGGTTTTGATTTAGGTCATACCTGGTCTAGTGGTTTTCCCTACTTTCTTCAATTTAAGTCTGAATTTGGCAATAAAGAGTTCATGATCTGAGCCACAGCCAGATCCCAGTCTTATTTTTGCTGATTTTATACAGCTTCTCCATCTTTGACTGCAAAGAATATAATCAATCTGATTTCAGTATTTATCATCTGGAGATGTCCATATGTAGAGTCTTCTTTTGTGTTGTTGGAAGAGGGTATCTGCTATGATCAGTGTGTTCTCCTGGCAAAACTCTATTAGCCTTTGCCCTGCTTCATTCTGTACTCCAAGGCCAAATTTGCCTGTTACTCCAGGTATTTCTTGACTTCAGACTTTTGCGTTCCGGTCCCGTATGATGAAAAGGACGTGTTTTTTTTTGGGTGTTAGTTCTAGAAGGTCTTGTAGGTCTTCATAGAACCATTCAATTTCAGCTTCAGCATTACTGTTTGGGGCATAAACATGGATTACTATGAATCTGAATGGTTTGCCTTGGAAACGAACAGAGATCATTCTGTCATTTTTGAGATTGCATCCAAGTATTGCATTTCGGACTCTTGTTGACCTCGCTACTACATTTCTTCCAAGGGATTCTTGCCTACAGTAGCAGATATAATGGTCATCTGAGTTAAATTCACCCATTCCAGTCCATTTTAGTTCACTGAGTCCTAAAATGTCGATGTTCACTCTTGCCATCTCCTATTTGACCACTTCCAATTTGCCTTGATTCATGGACCTAACATTCTAGGTTCCTATGAAATAGTGCTCTTCACAGCATTGGACTTTACTTACATCACCAGTCACATCCACAACTGGATGTTGTTTTTCTTTGGCTCTATCTCTTCATTCTTTCTGGAGTTATTTCTCCACTGATCTCCAGTAGAATATTGGGCACCTACTGACCCGGGGGGTTCATCTTTCAGTGTCCTATCTTTTTGCCTTTTCATACTGTTCATGGGGTTCTCAAGGCAAGAATACTGAAGTGGTTTGCCATTCCCTTCTCCAGTGGACCACATTCTGTCAGATCTCTCCACCATGACCCGTCCATCTTGGGTGGCCCTACACGGCATGGCTTAGTTTCATTGAGTTAGACAAGGCTGAGGTCCGTGTGATCAGATTGGCTAGTTTTCTGTAATTATGGTTTCAGTGTGTCTGCCCTCTGATGCCCTCTCACAACACCTACTGTCTGGATGGCATCATTGACCTGATGGACATGAGTTTAAGTAAACTCTGGGAGTTGGTGACGGACAGGGAGGCCTGGCGTGCTGCAACTCATAGGGTCTCACAGAGTCGGACACGACTGAGCAACTGAATGGAATTGAACTGAACCGAACATGTCATTTGACTATTTAAAGAGATTGCCTCTGAATTTGTTCTCAACTAGAAACTGAAAAATGGTTCCTTAATTTCTGTGAGTTGTTTCTCACCTAGTGAAGACTACTGTATCACACCTGAATATACACTAACAATATTTATCCACAGACATGACAGAACTTCCTAAAGAATGTGAAAAAATGTGGTAAGAAGTTTGAACAACAAAACTAATATTTTATCTGTTTAAATATACAATAAGTAATTTTATTTCAATTTAAAATAGCAATTTTGTCTCCCTAAAATGTGGTGATCAAGCCCTTTACCTCTCCAAAGAAAGGCTTCTTAAATGGTCACATGCTTAATTAAATGCATACTCTTTTAGTTGAGACCTATCTATGTGGGAGAAAGGAGGAACAGAAAGCTTAGTTAAACCAAGAAAGAAGGCTTTAAAAAAAAACAAGGAAAATTAATCTCATTAAAAATAAACAAAAGCTGATTTCAAATAGTTTTTTAACCTAAAGAGAATTTTTTCCTATAAGAAAATTACCCGAAGAGAGTGAATATACATACTGAAATCGTAGTAATTATTGCATAGAATTTTGATTTTGCAACGTTTGTTCTTGTTATTAACCTTATCTTCAGGCACTACATGTCATATCAGCCGCTTCTTCTGTCACAAACTAAACATAAGTTTAGTTCTTATGTGATAAATTAATTCAGTTGTTCTTTGTCATTTAGTCACTAAGTTGTGCAACTCTCTTGCGACCTCATGGACTGTAGCCTGCCAGGCTCCTCTATATATGGGATTTCTCAGGCAAGAATACTGGAGTGGGTTGCTATTTCCTTCTCCAGGGGATCTTCCCAACCCAGAGATCAAACCTTAGCCTTCTGCATTGCAAGGGGCTTCTTTACTGCTGAGCCGCCAGAGAAACCCAGGGTAATTGTTGTTACTTAAATTCTATAGGAAAAGCTGTCCTAATGAATACTATTAAGTCTTAATCATTAGAAATGGCTTTGCCACTATATGTAGCATTATTTTCTCTTATGTAGTCAATAATCTTATCCATTGATTAATTTTAAGCACAATATTACACATGGCAACATAATGATGGTTCTAAAATGAGCTTTTTTTTTTTTTGGCTTGTGCACTAAAATGCTTTTAGTTCAGAGGAGAGGAGCTTTATTTTTTTTCTTGAAATGTATAAATCAAAATCTCTATGTCAATTGATGCAGATAAATCAATGAACAAAATTCTATAGGAAAATGTCACTGTAAAGAGTAAATGCGACAAAGAGGAGCATCTCTCTTAGACAGTGATCGAATGAAACATTAAAAAAAACTAGAAAAGTTAGTAAGACTGCATTAAGCGGAGCAGAGGTAGAAATCTTCCCCAACCCCCTAAACTCATCATAAGAATAGATCAGAAGGGGAAAGATTATTTCAAGGAATTAAAAGAATTTTAATTAAAATTAAAACTTCTATTACTAAACCAGAAATTGTTTTCTAAGTTTTATATAGTAACTAAAGGTTGAACTATTTAGAAGAGAAAATTTCCCAAAATTTCTGCTTGAGCATACATATCAAAGATCATGATATTAATCAACATTAAATGGATGATTAGTTTAAGGGATGTTATGAAGATAAATCTGGGAACAAACATAAAGCTAACTTTGGATTAAAGCTGAGTTCCCTAAAAATTTTCATCAATTTTTTGAAAAATAATTTATTTCCTTACCAAAGATATTGATTAGGTATCAAAATTCAGGAAAGGAATACGTCAAGGCTGTATATTGTCACCCTGCTTATTTAACTTATATGCAGAGTACATCATGAGAAACGCTGTGCTGGGTGAAGCACAAGCTGGAATCAAGATTGCCAGGAGAAATATCAATAACCTCAGATATGCAGATGACACGACCCTTATGGCAGAAAGCAAAGAAGAACTAAAGAGCCTCTTCATGAAAGTGAAAGAAGAGAGTGAAAAACTGGCTTAAAGGTCAACATTCAGAAAACGAAGATCATGGCATCCGGTTCCATTACTTCATGGCAAATAGATGGGGAAACAATGGAAACACTGACATACTTTCTTTTGGGGGGGCTCCAAAATCACTGCAGCCATGAAATTAAAAGACACTTGCTCCTTGGAATGAAAATTATGAACAACCTAGATAGCATATTAAAAAACAGAGATGTGACTTTGCCGACAAAGGTCCATCTAGTCAAGGCTATGGTTTTTCCAGTAGTTATGTATGGTTATGAGAGTTAGACTATAAAGAAAGCTGAGTGCCAAAGAATTGATGCTTTTGAACTGTGGTGTTGGAGAAGACTCTTGAGAGTCCCTTGGACTGCAAGGAGATCCAACCAGTCCATCCTAAAGGAGATCAGTCCTGGGTGTTCATTGGAAGGACTGATGTTGAAGCTGAAACTCCAGTATTTTGGCCACCTAATGAGAAGAACTGACTCCTTGGAAAAGACCCTGATGCTAAAAAAGATTGAAAGCAGGAGGAGAAGGGGACAACAGAGGATGAGATGATTGAATGGCATCACCGACTCAATGGACATGTGTTTGAGTAAGCTCTGGGAGTTGGTGATAGACAGGGAAGCCTGGCATGCTGCAATCCATGGGGTTGCAAAGAGTCAGATGCGACTGAGCAACTGAACTGAACTGACTGAACTGAAGTATACGACAATACACTAGGTTTAAAAATCTAGTTTTTCAGAAAAAAAAATGTGAGATAAATATCACAATTATAACAAGCTTCTATTATATTAAAACTTAAAACTTTTAAAAAAGTAACCTAATAGGTAGCAAAAGTGTTAGTATTGTGGCTTTTAATATTACTTTGTTGCATTCATATCTTTTTCTTACATGTTAGATAAACTTAATATTTCATATTTTCAACCCGAATCTTAGGACATTTAGCCCTGACAACAGAATCCCCCAAGGATTAAGGTTGACCTTTTGCTAGTATTTCAAAAGGAATGCAACTTCCTAAATTCAAAGTATCAGCAATGAGTCAGACACAAATCAGTAGAGTCAGTATTTTTAAAGCAGAAGTTGCAAAATTTGCTTTGTTGAAAAGACTGTCTGTTATGTGTGAACAAGTATATTCTACTTTGCTTCATTTTTTATAAAAATAGTATCCAGAAGCTTAGAGAATGCTACATTTTAAATTTTAAATCTTGCAAATAATGTCTGTCATTTTTAAAAAGTTGCTGAAGCAGTTTTTTTTTGTTTTGTTTTGGTTTGTTGTATTTACATAATTCTGCTTTGGTTTGTGTCCTCATAGATTTTCAGAATAATAAAAAGAAAGGGGAAATAGAAAATATTAGTTTTACACAGATGACACAAATTCAAATGGAAAATAATCACTGACCATAAATAAAAGATAAATATAAAAGGAGTAACAGGAAAACAAAATAATTTTATTTTTTTGCTATATTCTCTTTTTTTGCCAAAGGCACTGTTCCTGTTTCTGCTTTCTGGTTGTAAGAGAGAGGTTAGTAAATGTTAGGGAGGCATTAAGGATGTGATAGCACCAAATTTAGACTTTTCCCTTGATATAATTGCCAGGGGGTTAGAAGAGAATTACATAAAGGTATGAACTCTTTGATTAGAAGTTCATTTGTGTAACAATTAATTCACCCAGTGAACAACCAGGAAACATTGCCCCTATGCTGACAACAAGTGATCAGGTGCTCTCTATCCTCTTTTTAATTTCTGCAACTATATTGTCATATGTGCGTCACATGTGTTTTGTATGCAAAATGTATCTTTGGTGTTATTTCTTGTTATTCTGGTCTTTTTAACTGAGTTGGAAGACTGCTTAAGAGAAAAGACCATAAAAATTTTTTAGAATTCCAAATTACCTATCAGAGAATCTTGCACATAAAGTATTCATCATTAGTATTTGTTCATCAAGTGGCTGTACATCTGCCTTGCCAGAAGACATATTATTAGTTATGCTTGAAGCAGTCTATATCATCAGATCAGATCAGTCGCTCAGTCGTGTCCGACTCTTTGTGACCCCATGAATTGCAGCACGCCAGGCCTCCCTGTCCGTCACCAACTCCCGTAGTTCGCTCAGACTCACGTCCATCGAGTCAGTGACGCCATCCAGCCATCTCATCCTCTGTCGTCCCCTTCTCCTCTTGCCCCCAATCCCTCCCAGCATCAGAGTCTTTTCCAATGAGTCAACTCTTCGCATGAGGTGTCCAAAGTACTGGAGTTTCAGCTTTAGCATCATTCCTTCCAAAGAAATCCCAGGGCTGATCTCCTTTAGAATGGACTGGTTGGATCCCCCTACAGTCCAAGGGACTCTCAAGAGTCTTCTCCAACACCACAGTTCAAAAGCATCAATTCTTTGGCACTCAGCCTTCTTCACAGTCCAACTCTCACATCCATACATGACCACAGGAAAAACCATAGACTTGACTAGACGAACCTTTGTTGGCAAAGTAATGTCTCTGCTTTTGAAAATGCTATCTAAGTCTATATCATAAGTAGATTTATTTTGAAGATTATTATTGTTTTTATTTTTAAATTATATTTATTATTTTTTTATAGCTTAGTCTATATCATAAGTAGATTTATTTTTTAAGAGAGATCCAAAAGACCCTAAAATACATATATTTGCTCAAATAGAGCTGACAGAAGATTTGGTATATATATATATTTATATGTGTGTGTGTGTATGCATTTGTTTGTGTATGTCTACATATACATATATATGTATGCATATATTATACATTTGTGTGTATTCATATGTATATATTAATATATATGTATAAATATACATATTATAAATGTTATATACATATGTTATATCTATATATACAGTATTAATTATATACAATAAAAAGTATCATACATTCAATATATAGAGAGTTCCCAGTGTTCAAAAAAATTCCCTCTTCACTGCTTGTAGTCGTTGGTCCTATCCTATCCCTAACCCTGTGAAACTGGGCTTCCCTGGTGGGTCCAGTAGTAAAGCACCCACCTGCTGATGCAGGAGACATGAATTCAGTCCCTGGGTTGGGAAGATCCCCTGGAGAAGGAAATGGCAACCCAGTCCAGTATTCTTGCCTTGGAAATCCCATGGTCAGAAGGAATCTGGAAGGCCCAATCCATGGGGACTCAAAAAGAACTGGGCATGAATTAGCAACTAAACAACAGCAACAGCCCTGTGAAATTACTGATATGCTTTCTGTTTTTCTTAACTAGTTATGTCTTTTACTAGAATTTTTCTAGAAAAGGCAAAATGATAGGATACTGAAAGAGGAACTCCCCAGGTCGGTAAGTGCCCAATATGCTACTGGAGATCAGTGGAGAAATAACTCCAGAAAGAATGAAGGGATGGAGCCAAAGCAAAAACAACACCCAGTTGTGGATGTGACTGGTGATAGAAGCAAGGGCCGATGCTGTAAAGAGCAATATTGCATAGGAACCTGGAATGTCAGGTCCATGAATCAAGGCAAATTGGAAGTGGTCAAGCAGGAGATGGCAAGAGTGAATGTCGACATTCTAGGAATCAGCGAACTAAAATGGACTGGAATGGGTGAATTTAACTCAGATGACCATTATATCTACTACTGTGGGCAAGAATCCCTTAGAAGAAATGGAGTAGCCGTCATGGTCAACAGAAGAATTCAAAATGCAGTACTTGCATGCAATCTCAAAAATGACAGAATGATCTCTGTTTGTTTCCAAGGCAAACCATTCAATATCACGGTAATCCAAGCCTATGCCCCAACCAGTAATGCTGAAGAAGCTGAAGTTGAACGGTTCTATGAAGACCTGCAAGACCTTTTAGAACTAACACCCCCCATCCCCCCCTGAAAATGACACGGTTGGGGGGGGTATAAAAATGTCTGCTAATAAGGGTTTTCAAAATAAAAATTGTAAATTGTGCTTTATCTTTCCTGGAGGTTTCTTTTTTTCTTTTCCAAATATGACAACAAACACTGTATATCATATATCCTTGTAAGTCTCCTTCTAGTCTATTAGTTTCATTGTAGTTTAAACTACTTAGTAAACCTGTAAATATAAAGAAGGAAATAAATAAATCTAATTACATTGAACATATTTTTCTAAAATACAATAGTTGAGCAAAAATATATTTTAAAGCACATTTAAAAGCATTTTCATAATGAGGCAATCACACCTTACTTTTGGAGTTTTGTATTTTGAACTATATTAGTGTGGGATGTGTTTGCAATTAAAAAAATTAATAAAAATAAAAACATTTTCATAGTCTTTACAAGCCAAGTTGAACTCAGTACTTAAGAAAATTAGCTTATGCTTTTGACTATGGTTTTCAATTTGCTTTTCAGTGATAAGTGTTTAGATAGTGGTAAGTGTTTAGAGAGTGATAGGGTTTAGAGTGTGATTCTTTTACGTGAAAATAAGTAAGACTGTTGAAAAATATTTGATACATAAAAATATTTAGTGAACAAAAGTATTTATTTATATAAAACCTTTATGATGAATATTTATGAACACTAGTAAATATTAGCCATAATGTTTTTTAATAATGCTGTTATAAAAATATTTTTGTTACCTATATTATTAAAATAATATTAAATTATATAATATAATGAAATGTATAGTATAATAAAATGAGAGTCCCTTGGACAGCAAAGAGATCCAACCAGTCCATCCTAAAGCAAATAAGTCCTGATTATTCATTGGAAGGACTGATGCTGAAGCTGAAACTCCAATATTTGGCCACCTAATGAGAAGAACTGACTCGTTGGAAAAGACCCTGATGCTGGGAAAGATTGAAGGCGGGAGGAGAAGGGGATGGCAGAGGATGAGATGGTTGGATGGCATCACCAACTCCATGGACATGAGTTTGAGTAAGCTCTGGGAGTTGGTGATGGATAGGGAAGCCTGGCATGCTGCAATCCATAGGGTCGCAAAGAGTTGGACACGACTGAGCAACTGAACTGAACGGAATATAATGAATCCTGAAATTTATTTTAGAGTGAAACCCCACACGGTGGCACTGTTTACTAAGAAACTGTTACAGTGCACAGGCCTCACAGCGGTCAGCTTGCTTTATAAGCAGCTGCCTCCTTTTGTCTGTCAAACTCGCCCTGTATTTCAACTGTTAAGAATGTATACTAGATTCTTAAGTGTGGAAATGGTAAGTGCTTTTTATTTTATAAATTGTTTTATGTATACAGAGCCTATGACAGCATCTTTCACAAATACTGAAAAAAATTAGAAAACATTGTTGAATTTGGTTTGCAGATTCATACATTGTGCATTTGTTTACAGATGAAAAGCAACAGAAGAAAGTGAATAATAAATATGGACTATATATTTGCTAGAATATTCCACCAGTGTGTATTTTTAATAACCATGATAGTGGTTGGTTGAATAATGATGGGAGTGTTTCAAAATGAGAACCCAAAGCACTCAAGCATGAATACAATGGGTTTAAAGCTGCAGATCACTTAAAACTGAAGGAGAAGATTGAAGAAATGCTGATCTAGAACCTTCTTCCTCTTTTCCTACTGTCACACCCTGTTTGCTTGCCCAAAATCTGTCATTAAATATTTTCTAACCTGTTTAAATTGTTTCATTCCTTTTGTTTTCGGAACTCTTACCCATGAAGGTATAAATACTTTTCATAAGTCTGCCCTGGGGTTAGCTTGCAAAAAGCTTCCATATATCCCACTCAGAGGGATGTGACTCATTACTGAGAGAATCTGTCATCAGTCAAAGGAAAAAATAGCAACAGCATGCAAGCGGAGACAACAAATCACAGATCTCCAGTCTCTGGGCTGGGAGCGTGGGCAGAATTCTTCTCCAGTCACATCTCCTTCCTCCCCACGGTGGCCTGTATTTGTTGCCCTGCTCTTTTCCACCGCCTCAAACAGGCTCTCATTTTCTTCCTTCTCAGTTATAAATGACTGACCCCAGGGCAGTCTCTTTGAAAAGCATTTACACATTAATGGGTGAGAGCTCCAAAAACAAAAGGAATAAAATTCTTGTGTGAGGCAGTGACACCTACTGCCCAAGAACAACTCTGATGCAAACTTCCTAGATTTGAACAGTCAACTCTGCCACTACTAACTGTGTGATTTTAGGCAAATGGCTGAATCTCTTTGGTCTTCAGTTTCCTCAGGTGCAAAATAGTATCCGTCTGTTGAAAGGACTCAATGAATTGCATAGGTAAAGCTTTTAGCAGAGTGCCTGGCACCATTACAATTGATATGTGACTACCAGCTGTCTGAGGCACAGGATTTTAGGCATCAGTGTGTGAGAGAGGAAGGTATTGTAAGGACTTGTAGCAGGGGAGGGGACCTAGCATCCTGGTGGCTCAGATGGTAAAGAATTCGCCTGCCATGCAAGAGACTGGGGTTCGATTCCTGGGTCAGAAGATCCCCTGGCAAATGAATAGGCTATCCACTCCAGATTCTTGCCTGGAGAATCCCATGGACAGAGGGGCCTGGCGGTTTACAGTCCATGGGGTTGCAAAGAATAAGACTGAGCAACTAACACTTTCATCTCACCACTAACAAGTTACTTCTCTTATCTGAGAATAAGGCCTCCTGCAGCTATGACTTGGGTTGGGTTAATTATCATCTGCACTTTCTGTATTTGAAGAAGTTTAAAAGGCAACAAATTTTTGACCAGAAAACTTCTCTCAAAACATAGAAATAGATGTTCTAAGAATGTCTGAAGCTTTATTATACTGGGGCATTTTCTAATATGAAGAAATTAATTATATATTACTCTTAAAATATATTTAAATAAGAAAGGACAAAGTTTGCTACAGATAAGTGTATACTCAGCTGTGTTTCTGACATTGAAACAATGCTATAATTCCTCTAATACAAACATTGATAAAATGTAAATTTTTCCTTTATGGGAAAAAATTGATGCTATATCTTATTATACTTACTTGTATCTTTCTTGCTTTTAAAAATGAAAGTATCCTCAATTGACATTAACCTGGTCTTCCTACAACATGCATCGTTAAGGCAATTTTATATCAATTTATTTATCACTTAAGGTTAGTAAATTGGTGACCTTTTTGATGCTTTTTTCAACAGGAAGAGAACTAGGAAGCAGGATGTGAGTGAAATTAGGGCCAAAACATGAATGGAGAACATGCAAAAACAGAGCTATAGAAAGGGGTTTCTGTTCATTTATATCCTGGTGACAAACTAAAGCAGAATCTGTTCCTCCATCCATAGCCAATCTCCTTACTAGGACCACTTACAAAATTTGTGGGACCCAGGACGAAATAAAAATGTGGGGCCTCTTGTTAAAAAACTATTAAGAATATCAAGAGGCAACATCAGAGCGTTAAGTCAAGCACAGGTCAAACATCCAGAAGTTGGCCCTTGTCTTCGTATTGTTCCCAGGGAGAGATGTAGGCTTGGAATTGCTATTCCTTACACCTTCCTTTCAAAGGAGAAAAAAATAATCTTCAAAATAAATGGGAATCTTTGTGAACTGAATATCTATTAGATGACATCCATTTGCCAAGTTCTTTGTAGATACTGAGAGTATAGTCTGTGGTTACTTCCTTTGTGGTTTTAGACAATCTTTTTAGTATCAAATGAATGGTATTTATTTATATTTTGGCAAAGTATAACAATAACCCCAAATAAACTGTCTACTATTCAGAAGAACCTTGGAAAACCACTCATTTATTATTTCCTTAACTAAATCACTCATATGGTTTAATCAGTAAAATGGTGTAGACTTCTAGACCTCTCATGCAAAACATAAGCACTATGGCTAATGCTCTGGATCAACAAGGTGACCTTTCCTCATTGATAACAGCTTTGACAGCTCATGTTAGTTTGGTTTGCATTCTTCATGTCATAGACCAGGCTCAGCCACATGTTGTCATTGTTTTAGTCACTAAATCACATCCAACTCTTTTGCAATTCCATGGACTGTAGCCCACCAGGCTCCTCTGTCCATGTGATTTCCCAGGCAAGAATACTGAACGGGGCTGTCGTTTCCTTCTCCAGAGGATCTTCCTGACCCAGGGATTGAACCCATATTTCCTGCATTGGCAGCAGGTTCTTTACCACTAAGCCACCAAGGAAGCCCAAGACAGCAATACTGTATTACGTTTTCAAATTACAGACATCAATGAAAGCCTTGGTTTTATATCTTCTCATCTTTTTTCATCTTGTTTGGGTAACTTCATATGCAAAGTAACAACATGCAGTCTTTTTAATGTTGTATAAAAGTTACGGATGTGCACTGTGTGCTGAGTCATGCTGAGTCATGTTTGACTCTGTGCGACCCCCATGGACTATAGCCCACCAGCCACCTCTGTCCATGGAATTTTCTGGGCAAAAGTACTAGAGTGGGTTGCCATCTCCTACTCCAGGAGATATTCCCCACTCAGGGATCAAATCCACGTCTCTTGCAGTCTCCTGCATTAGCAGGCAGATTCTTTACCACTGCATCACCTGGGAAACCTGTATAAAAGTTGTATTTGTCACCTAATAGTAAGCTCCCATTGAATTGGAGGTTTTGAATTTAAATGTACACATCATAATTTTTGTTTAAATAATGATCTCAGGCAGAGGTTAGATATCTCACTTAGGTAGCTCAGTTGATAAAGAACTCCCACTTGGTAACCTGTGCTCTGGATACACTGGCTGGGTTGGTCCTGTGTCAATACCCAAGTCATGTCCAATTGGGCTCCTGTGGATGTGCATTAAGGCATCTAGATAGCTAGCATACACTTAATCCACAGTTTATGTGAGCCACTAAATCATAGTAATGGGATAAAAGTCTGAAAATTAGTGTCCAATAAATATAAATCACTAGAAATTTGAATACAGTTTTTTTTCATACAGTTTAGAGAATGATTAGAAAATAAAGCATATTTGAGTGTGTGTAAGCATATTGAAACTTAGTCTTACACTCTGAATGGTTAGCATATTTTTGCTTTATGATCTAACATAGAACCAACAGTAACTTTAGTAATCTACACAACAGATTCTATTAGTTAAATTAACTATTACCATCTATGTAATCATTAGAAATTGGAAAATTAAAGTAAAATCTGCAATTTTTAATTGGGACTGTATGTAAAGTGTTATTTGGATTTGTGTTTAATAGAGAGAAAGGAGAGTGAAGTATGTGTAAGACAAATTAAACTGAACTATAGTTATTAAGCTAATACGTAGCAAAGCAGTTTATAATAAATACTAGTTTGAGAAATGTACTAGTATATATTTCAGACTAAGGCACAAGAAATAGAGTTGAAATCCGAATGTAACACCACATTATATCTGGTTCACAATAACCACAATACTATTTGTTAAATCTGATAAAAGGGAATTTCTGATGCTTTGGTTCACATTTTAGAAATTAATCAGCAAATCATTTCTTTTCCCTGCTGTATATTCCCACATCTACCATGATTTCCCCTTTTCTGCTTTAAATTTAGCAAATTCTAAATTTAATTATTTGGCATATGAATTTTGACTATATCCATTATAAGGGTTAAAATATAATTGAATTTCTATTCTTATCATTAGTTGGCAGAGTGACCTGAGAAGTCAAGCCCTGTAGGTGTTCAAGCAGATAGAAAGGTTTCTGTGACCCTGATCAAAACTTATTATTCACTGTTCACATCGTTTTCTTAAATGATCATAATAAGGTGAATTTCTCAACTTTTTAAAAAATGAAAACATGAAAAGCAAGCATTTGAAAATGAGTACAAATTTTGGATCTATCATTTGTTTCCAGATACTTATTATTTTTTTTTGTTTTTACCTGAAATAAATACCTCAACTGATTTATTTTACCATTTCTACTTTTTTTCTAGAAGCTAACAATTCATATCTTTGGGTATTTAGCACTTTTCAGAGATCAACTGACATCTATTTATAGGAGAGAAAGAAAGAGTAATTTCTAAAATGTGTTAAAAACTCCTATAACTCAATGGCAACAAAACAACCCAATTAAAAAATGGATACAAGACCTGAATAGACATACCTCCAAATAAAATATACAAGTGACCAGTAGGTATATGAAAAGGAACTCAACATCACTAATTGTCAAGGAAACGCAAATCAAAACCATAAGGAGATGTCACCTCATATCTATTAAGATGATTATTATAGAAACAAAAAGGTAAGTGTCTGCTAAGATGTAGAGAAAAGGGAATCCTTGTATACTGTAGGTGTGAATGTAAATTGGTATAGTCACTGTGGAAAACAGTATGGATGTTCCTCAAAAAATTAAAAATAGAACCACCATATGATCAAGTCGGAGAAGGCAATGGCAACCCACTCCAGTACTCTTGCCTGGAAAATCCCATGGACGGAGGAGCCTGGTAGGCTGCAGTCCGTGGGGTCACAAAGAGTCAGACACTTACTGAGCAACTTCACTTTCACTTTTCACTTTCATGCATTGGAGAAGGAAGTGGCAACCCACTCCAGTGTTCTTGCCTGGAGAATCCCAGGGACAGCGGAGCCTGGTGGGCTGCCATCTGTGGGGTCGCACAGAGTCGGACACGACTGAAGCGACTTAGCAGCAGCAGCATGATCAAGCAGTCTCACTTCTGGGTATATATCCAAAAGATTGAAATCAAGACCTCAAAAGAGATGCCCACACTCCATGTTAAGTGCAGAGTAACTTAGAATAATAAAGATATGGAAACAACTGAAATATCCATCAATGGATGAATTGATTGAAAAAGTATGGTATGTACATACAATTATCCAGCTTTAAAAAAAAAGTAGAAAATCTTGTCATTGGGAATAACATGCGTGGACCTGGAGGGCATTACACCAAGTGAAATAAGTCAGACCTAGAAGAACAAATGCTGCATGGTCCCACTTATATCAGAAATCTAGTCAACCTCACAGAACCAGAGTGGTTCAAGGGAGGAAGAATCAGAAAGATGTTGGTCAAAAGGTACAAATTTTATTTTACAAGTTTAGTCCTAGAGATCTATTGTGCAGCTCAGTATGTATAGATACTAGTATATTATATACTTAAAAATTTGTTAAGAGGGTAGATCTTATGTTAAATGTTCTTATTACAAAAAAAAAAAAAAAAAGAGGGAGGAAATCTTTAGAAGCGACAGTTAAGTTTATGATGTTGTTTATGGTGACAGTTTTACAGATATATGCTTATCTTCAAACTTATCAAAATACATACACTAAAAACAGGACTCTTTGTATGTCAATCATATCTCAATCGAAAAAAAACAACACAAAAACCCACAAAGACTTTAAAACTAGCACAGGAGTAAGTAATGCAACTACAAAAAGTTTTTTTCTCCAACTACCAATTAACAAATTCTGGATCAATTACACTCTCCATCTCCTTTATAAAACATCAGAATACTCAAGGGAAGCAAAATGAGAGTAGTAAGTTACTCCTTTTATGTCCTTATTTTCTGCTAGCCTGAGTTGATGTGCGTGCCAAATCGTATGTTAGCTGCACTTGCTATTATAATTATATAATTTGGCTAAATAATTTATGAATGCACACACCAGAAAAACTCATTATTATTTCTACAAAAGCAACTTAAACACTTTGGAAAAGAAGCAATAAAAATTTACTGAAAATTTGTTATTTATTTAAATTAAAAAAACAACTGTCAAAGACAGAAAAATCTAGAAATCTAGGGTTTAGCACTTTGATTATAACTGGGAGGGTTGTTTTTTTTTAAAGAAATGGGAAAAGAGAGATGTTATAAGTATGAAAAATATAAGAAAGCTGTTGCAGAATTATAATCAGTGGGCATGTACTCTAAGGAAAGGTGTGGCCCTAGACCTAAAGATTGGCAAAAGAATGTACATTTCTATGTTTTAGCTAATTTTTTTCCTATCAGATTTTAAATAAAAGTAAAAGAAAACATATAATTCACTTTATTTGAGCTCACTTTTCATTCACTGTACTTTGAGTTCTATCCCACTGAAGCCACTTATAGTAGAGACTGCCAGTTGCCCATCTAATACACATTCTTTCTCTTCCTAACGACAGAATCCTAACTTTACCCGAGGTAAGCAATGTTCCCTATTACAATTCCAGTGTCTTGTGCCATTAAAGGTGGTCATGAGAAAGAGTTTTCTCCAATGAGATATATACTAGCTAATTAAAAGAGTTTGACTTCAATACCCATAGCTGTTTTCATCCTTTGTTCTTCCCTTTAACTGGCCCAGAATGACTCATGCTTGGAGTTGTGGCAGAAACCTTGAGAGTATGATGATGAGGGTTATTTCTTAGAATCGCTGGAGCAGAAAGTTAAAAAGAACATAGTTTGTGATGACAAGTGAAGTTTACTCTAGTTTACTGCAAGCCTAGTTAGCCTGCCTTCAGGCTTCCTCTTCATTAGACAGAAAATATCTTCAAATTTCTCACTGATCTTTGTTCCATTTTTAGCAGCACAAGACGATTCTTACCCAATGACCGACTCCTACAGCTGATATGCTGGTGAAGTGTGTGGGTTCTTGAGTCAAGAATGCTGGGCTGGACATCTGGGTCAGTCATGTTCTGTGTCACCAGAGAACTTCCTTAATTCCCTGTACCTCAGTTTCTTCATGCAAGGATGGGTACAATAAAGGACAGAAATGGTATGGACCTTACAGAAGCAGAAGATATTAAGAAGAGGTGGCAAGAATGCACAGAAGAACTATACAAAAAAGATGTTAATGATCCAGATGGTGTGATCACTCACCTAGAGCCAGACATCTTGGAGTATGAAGTCAAGTGAGCCTTTAGGAAGCATCGCTGTGAACAAAGCTAGTGGAGGTGATGGAATTCCAGCTGAGCTACATCAAATCCTAAAAGATGATGCTGTGAAAGTGCTGCACTCAATATGCCAGCAAATCTGGAAAACTCAGCAGTGGCCATAGGACTGGAAATGGTCTTTTCATTCCAATCTCAAACAAGGGCAGAGCCAAAGAATGCTCAAACTACTGCACAATTTCACTCATTTCACATGTTAACAAAGTAATGCTTAAAATTCTCCAAGTGAGGCTTCAATAGTACATGAATCAAGGACACCCAGATATACAAGCTGGATTTAGAAAAAGCAGAGGAACCAGAGATCAAATTGCCAACCTCTGTTGGATTATAGAAAAAGCAAGAAAATTCCAGAAAAACTTTTACCTCTGCTTCACCGAGTACACTAAAGACTTTGACTGTGTGGATCACAACAAACTGTGGAAAATTCTGAAAGAGGTGGGAATACCAGACCACCTGACCTGCCTCTTGAGAAATCTGTATGCAGCTCAAGAAGCCACAGTTAGAACTGGACATGGGGAGAAGGAAATGGCAACCCACTCCATGTTCTTGCCTGGAGAATCCCATGGACAGAGGAGTCTGGTGGGATGCAGTCCATGGGGTCACAAAGAGTCGGACACAACTAAGGGACTAACACACACTCATATTTTAAGTGGCTATCAATGCAATACTTCATTATATTATATAATATATAATGTATTATATTATATATCCATCACAGATCTAATGGATTCTATTAATATTGGGCTCACAAAAATTACTTCTAAGTTACAAAAAACTTTGATTTCTATCTGCATTTTTAAGATTTTCTTCTACTTCAGTATATTACTTTCCCTCCCAACTTCACATACATCAATTAAGAAAATAAAAATATATTCTCTTTCGTATTTTTCAGTTTGGTTGTCCTTTTTCAGTGATTTTTGGCAGCTTCTTACTCTTTTTCATCATATATGTTATAGATGATTTCCCCAGCATTTTAGTTTTGTGCTGATAGTTTTTGAAATATAAATGTTTATAGTGCTTGTGGAGTCATAATTTGTTTGTTTGGAGAGTCTTACCCATAGAAGATCTGCAAAAAGATTTTTTTCTTTAAAATTATTTTATAATTTTTAAAACTGGATGTATTGCCTAGAATTTTATTTTGTATGTAGTGTGCAATGATCTCACTTTTTGTTGATAACTGCCTTGTTTCAAAATAATCTATTAAATATTATGATGTGTGTAAAAAAAAAAAAAAGAACTGGACATGGAACAACAGACTGGTTCCAAATTGGGAAAGGAAAACATCAAGGCTATATATTGTCACCCTGCTTATTTAATGTATATGCAGAGTATATCATGCAAAATGCTGGGCTGGATGAAGCAGAAGCTGGAATCAAGATTGACTGGAGAATTATCAATAACCTCAGATATTCAGATGATACCACCCTTGTGGCAGAAAAAGAAGAGGAGCTGAAGAGCCTCTTGAGGAAAGTGAAAGAGGAGAGTGAAAAAATTGGCTTAAAACTCAACATTCCAAAAGCAAAGATCGTGGCATCCAGTCTCATCACTGCATGGCAAATAGATGGGGAAACAATGGAAACAGTGACAGATTTTATTTTCTTGGGCTCCAAAATCACTGCAGATGATGACTGCAGCCACAAAATTAAAAGACATTTGCTCCTTGAAATAAAAGCTATGACAAACACTAGATAGTATATTAAAAAGCAGAGACATTACTTTGCCAACAAAGGTCTAAAGCTATAGTTTTTATAGTCAGGTATGGATGTGAGAGTTGGGCCATAATGAAGGCTGGCACCAAAGAACTGATGCTTTTGAACTGTGGTGTTAGAGATGACTCTTGAGAATCCTTTGGACTGTAAGGAAATAAAACCAGTCAATTCTAAAGGAAATCAACCCTGAATATTCACTGGAAGAACTGATGCTGAAGCTCCGAACTTTGGCCACCTGATACAAATAGCTGACTCATTAGAAAAGACTCTGATGCTGGTAAAGATTGAAGGCAGGAGGAGAAGGGGATGACAGAGGTCAGGATGGTTGGATGGCGTCACCAACATGAGTTTAAATGGGCTCCAGGAGCTGGTGAAGGATAGGGAAGCCTGGCGTGCTGGGGTCCATGGAGTCAGGGTCACAAAAAGTTATACACGACTGAATGACTGAACAATAACAACAAAAGTTTCTTAAACTGGAAAATGGGGTTAATTATAACCATCTCATAGAATTTTGGGGTCAAGCAATAAAACAATCCATGTAAATTGTTTAACACTCACTTATTAGCAGTAAATGCTCAATAAATGCTATTTTTAACAGGGCCACAAAAGATTTCCTAATTCATAAATCAAGTGGATTTTTTCTCATTATAGAACATTTCTGCTTTTTGTAACTTTCCACCTGCATATGATTAGATTGAAATATCTCTCTTAGAATACAGGCAAAACTACAGGATATTAATAAAGCCGATGATCAAGAGTGGAAAATCTTGTAAAAATATGGTAGAGCAGATAGAGTTTCATAAGTCATAAGTACAGGTATGAATATGTAAAATTCAACTTAATTTTTTCCCTGTTTTAATTCTCATTCTGAAACCCCATTTTTTGCCTGATTCGGAAAAAATAATCTAGATATACATTTGTAAGTGTAGACAAATTCCTTTGATTTCTCCATTACAGTATGTTAAAAAAAGTGAGACTTAGGATTGTTCCCCGAAGGTTGATATTATCTCTGTTGACAGTATTTGTGCTTAGAGGTAATCTTATACAAAACTTAGAAGTCATCAGCTAGGAGGGGATATCCACTTATTTTTAGCCAAAATTTTCGTTTTGTGCTGGTGTTTTTTCGAGAATTAACTCAGTTCACTGTTCCCTCAAAAGTTTTCTGCCTCATGCCATGGAATAATTCTCATCTATGTGGTCCACTCCTCATCCTTTGCTTCAGAAATATACACATCTTTTTCTCCCATCACAGAGATTCCTGCAGACGTGCCTGATTTTTTTCTTCTTGGCCAGTTTTTGAACTCTGTCCTATAGTTACACATCCTCTCCTGCAAATCTCTGTCATTACAGGCTCCCCGAGCTGTTCAGGGGCCATTCATTCTCTTACTGACACCCCTCGCACCCGTCTCATTTGTCTGACTTTCATGCCATGTGGAAAGTTGTCAACTCTGATTTTCCAGGTGAAGTGACGAGGCACGAACCACTTCCTCTCCTGGATATGTCACATCCGTTACTGAATAGCACCCCTGCCTGGTCTCACCTCCCATTTAGCTGGTGGCAGTTTGCAGAGCACAGAAAGAAATAAAATGCTTAAGGCTCTGTTTCTTCTCTAAGGTTTGTCTTTCTCTCTAGTTCCTGAGATCTTAATCTCTTTAGAGTGGGAATTGTTGCAGAAAGCAGAATAAAACAGTTCTATAACACAAATATCCCTTTCAATCATTCTGTGTCATACTTCATTTAAAGTCTTTCATCTTTGTGGATGGACATGATTGTTCTATAAATATTCCATGGATATATGACAAATGTAAATTCTGTATTCAAAGGATGAAAATTTCTCTGCATTAAATTAAGTTTATTGATTGAACTATTATATTCCTCATGATATTACTTCTTTTTATTTTCTACTAGATTTGTTCAGTTCTGAAAAGGGTTATTGAACTCAGTCTTTAAACAAGAACTTTGTATTAAGTGACTTTGTTGGGTACACAATTTATAGCTAGCATTAGGTTTTTTTATATTCTCTGAGAGTTTGATTTTAACAGTCAATTCAATTTATTAAATTTTAGTGTAATTACTGATATATTTTATTCCTCCATCTTAATTTAGATTCATTTTTGCTTTTAGGGAAAAAGTGTTCAAGGCCTGAAAATGTGTCAAACGGACTTGCTGCTCTTTTAGTGAAGTCCTGGTTCACTTGGAGCGGACTCAACTGGTGACTGATGGCTTCTCTAGGGATGTTGTACTTGAGCTCCTTGTGAAGTGAAAGTTGCTCAGTCGTGTCTGACTCTTTGTGACCCCATGGACTTAGCCCGCCATGCTCCTCTGTCTATGGACTTCTCAAGGCCAGAATACTGGAGTGGGTAGCCATTCCCTTCTCCAGGGGATCTTCCCAACCCAAGGATTGAACTCATGTCTCCCACATTGTGGGTGTATTCTTTACTGTCTGAGCCACCAGGGAAGTCCTTGAGCTCCTTATAAGTGCTCTTATCATTTTTTTTTTTTTTTTTGAAGGAGATGCCAGTCTCCTTCAGCAGTTCTAAGGGCTGGCCGTGTGTTCTGTTTATTCTGACTTTAGCACACTCTGAGTGCCAGCTCATTTGTTGGACTGTTATTTTTATTTTGTTGGCTCTTTGGTTGTCAAACTGTAAGTGGCGGGAGTCCTACAAGCAATGAAAGGTGAAGTGACCTTCTTCTGTGAGCCAGTGGCATGGGGTCTTTGGTTCCCTGATGTCATATTCTTTCTGGAGAAGATACGAGAAGGAGACTCAGCCCACCTATTGCTGAATAAGCCCACACACAGATTTCTGTGAAGTAAACTATTTAAAGAGTCTGTTTCTTTGTGATCCTTGCTATGAGGCTTCAAAATTCTTTTTCAGGTGTTCAGTGAGTCATCAGGAAGTGAAGACAGTGGAGGACATATTCCGATTTTCTCCTTAGGGAGTTTCAAAGAGCCTACAAGCTTCATTTACCTTAGCTTCCCAGGGACACAATCAGGTCTATATATATATATATATTTTTTAATATACATTTATTTATTTTAATTGGAAGCTAATTACTTTACAATATTGTATTGGTTTTTCCAAACATCCACATGAATCCGCCATGGGTGTACACATGTTCCCCATCCTGAAACCCCCTCCCACCTCCCTCCCCATAAACAAACAATTGTTTGTGGGGAGGGATCTCCAGGAAGATCCCCTGGAGAAGGGAACATAAATTATAAAGGGAATATAAATTATAAAGATCTGTGTATCCAATGGTAGCAACCATTGTCCACCATGAAAGGAGCACTAAACAATCAAGAAACAATCACCTTCCTTTGTTGACCTGCCAAGTGCTAGTACACAGTAATGGATTACTAGCCTAACAATGGGAGCAGGGATGTAGGCTCTAAATGAGTCAATAGGATGGCTGCTCACTTACCCAAACAGATCTAGCACCCTACTGTTGCTGAATGTTCAACTTGCCAATAACAGAGACCAGTGGCAAGTCCCTGATATGGCATTATCTTTCTGGAAGACCTACCAGCCACTTTGCAGCAACTTAAAACACTTAACCCATTCTATTCTGGAATGGGAAAAATCATCTTGACAAAAATACATACATATTCTAGTGAGAGAGTCAGTTCCTAGGTAGGTTGATAAGGAGTCTAGGGGTCCCCAAGAAGAGAGGGGTCTGGAATTCTCAAGGAGGAAGAAAGGACAAACTTTTTTTTTTCTCCACATTTCTTAGGATTATATAATGATAATGTATCCTGCCTAAAGTCAGTCTCTGGATTAAACCTTCTGTTACCTTAAAATGTAAATTATGGGAGTAGACCCAGTCTTTACAAGGATGTATCCTGCCTGAGGACAGTGTTATCTTAAAATGTAAATTATGGGAGTAGGTCTGATGAGGTCTTTACAACCTCCAGACATTCTTTGGATTATATAACTTCATTGTTAACACTAGCAAGCGGGTACTGTTTGTACCCTCTTCTGATGCCTATGTCAGAAGCTTTCTCTATCTCCTTTATACTTTAATAAAACTTTATTACACAAAAGCTCTGAGCGATCAAGCCTCGTCTCTGGCCCTGGATTGAATTCTTCTCCTCTCTGGGCCAAGAATCCCGGTGTCTTTGTGTGATTCAACAACAACCTTTCATCTTGGGGGCTCATCTGGGATCCTTCAGGACAAGGTAAGGATGCTTGGAGCTTTAGCTCTTTGTTCTCTTAGTGAACACGTTTTCTGCTGTGCTTTACTAACTCTACCGTGTGCTTGTGTGAATGAATGACAGGCCCTGCGTGAAGCAAGTAAGGAGCCCTGCTCTGCGGTTCCACGGTGATCTCATACAGCTTATGGCAGAAACCTGTCGGGGCGTTATACCAACCTGCCAATGCCAAGAGGCACCCAATGTCTCCTTCGGGAACCGACCAGAAATGGGCAAAGCGTGTGGACCGAACTCTTCTTTCTCGGTCAAACTTTTCAGTCTCTTTGACCATTTCATAACTCCTTGGGAATTAGAAGTACTAACTTAATCTATCAGATCATAGACTTTCAAGGGACTTGTGATCTATACTGTTACTGTGTACTGTGGCTTAGGTCCCAAACTTGGATTGGTAGTCAAGAAAGCGCCTAGCCTTGCTAGGAATCGAAAGTTCAAAAGCTAGATGGAGCTCTAGCTCCAAGAACATCTCTGAGGTTAAAGGTTACTCAGATTGGGACTGCGATGGGTTTTTTTTTTTTTGGTAATGCTGGCTCTTAGTGGATCAGAGGAGGCTGTTATACTGGTGTGGTGATGCTTGGAAAGAACATCTCAGTTTTATGTTCGTGTTGGTCTTATTGTGGTCAGGAAATACTCAGGGTTGTGCACAGGCACTCAGGTGACAAATGTTTTCCCCAGCGGTCTTAGCTTGGGAGGCATTCCGGAAGGTTACTCTGATTGCACCCCGGGTGGCTTCAGAGGCAAGCAAGGTTAAATAAAGGTGAAGAGCTGGACGTCAAGTAGGGATGCTATCAAGTCTACCCTGGTACATCCCCACCCCATCTCGGTGGTACAACCAGGAGGGATGTGGACTGCGTGGGTAAGGGACAGACTAAGTCCGACCAGGAAGGAAAATCTTTTGGTGTAACGTCTGTCTATACCCCCATCTAGAGCAGGGAGGGACGCCTCCGGTAGAAAAAATGGCGCTGGTCGCTTTTTTTCTCTCTTACAGATGGGAGCTAACAATTCCAGCCTCACTCCTTTGAACTGTATCCTGAAAAACTGGGATAAATTTGATCCCCAGGGCTTAAAGAAGACACACCTGGTCTTCCTATGTGATACTGCATGACCACGGTATCCATTGGAGGCGAACGGTGGGAGTTGGAGGGTCTCTTAAATATAATACTGTTCTACAATTAGACCGGTTCTGTAAGGAACAAGGGAAATGGGTAGAAGTAGCATATGTGTTGCCCTTTTTCTCTCTGCAAGATATTCCAGACTTATGTCCTAAGGGTATAGATTTGGGCGTGAAACCTTCAGCTCCCTCCTGTTCTCCTACTTTGCCCCCATTCCTGAAAATCCAAACTGAGATTCAAACTGCCCACATGGAGGTCCAAACAACTCCTGTCTCAGTACGACCTCAGACTACTCTGGTTTCAGTAGAAACTCAGACGATCGAAGTAAGAGATGAGATGGAGGACAGGAGACAAAAAAGAAGAGGAAAAACAGGTTTCTCCAATCTATCCCTGGGATCATATGTGCAGAGCAGCCAGAGAGCTGTTGCCTCTTTATGAAACACCCACCGGGAGAAATAATCAGTCTGTGAGAGTTAATAAGCCTTTCTCTTATCAAGAAATACAAAGAATGAAGGAGGATCTGGGAGACTATTTAGAGGACCCAGAAAAATATATTAGAGCTTTTAAAGGTGTTACTCTGCTTTATGACCTCACTTGGAAGAATGTGATGTATATCTTGGGACAAACGTTGACTCCAGAGTCAAAGACTCAAGTTTTGGGAAAAGCAGTTGCTTATGGAGATGAATGGCTTGGTAATGAATCAGTAGGGAAGAGGGAGAATGAGATAGCGGCCCTCCCCACTGGGAATCAGGCGGTCCCAACTATAGAACCAGACTGGGACAACAACACAGCTAAAGGAAGATGGGATCAGAGTCATTTTGTTAGATGTATTCTTGAAGGACTTAGGCAGGCGTGTTCTGAGCCTTTAAACTATGACAAATTTGCAGACATAGAACAGGAGAAGGAAGCTCCTGGTAAATTCCTAGATAGACTGAGAGAAGCCCTTCGCAGATTCACTGAGATTGATCCCGAAAGTGAAGAGGGAAAAGTGATCTTAAAGGATAGATTTCTCACTCAGTTGGCTCCAGATATCCACTGTAAGCTATTAAAACAGGAGTATGGACCAAATCAGTCTTTAGATACTCTGTTACAACTGGCTCAGACAGTCTATTATGGTAGGGAATATGAGGAAAAGAAAGAAAGGCAAAAAAAGACAAAGGAAAAGGCGGAAGCCTTCACCATGGCTATGAAAACCGGTCTTAAACAGCCTGAGAAAAACCCCAGAGGGGCCCAGGTGAAAAGGGATGGGCTTGCTATTACTGTGGAAAGGAGGGGCACCTCAAGCGGGATTGCCTTCAGGCATCTAAGCCGCCCCCTGCTCCATGCCGGGTCTGCAAAGGACCACACTGGAAGAGAGACTGCCCCCAGAGGTGTAGGTCTCCGGGGTCGGACTCTCAAGACAATCAGTACTGAAGGTGCCCGGGGGTCCCCACACAAGCTCCCGTCCTAATTACACCTGAGGAACCCCGGGTATTAATAATTGTGGGGGGCCAATCCGACAATTTCCTTTTAGATACTAGGACAACTTATTCTGTGCTTACTGAAGCCCCTGGCCCACTTTCTTCCCGATCCGCTTCCGTAATGGGACTGTCTGGACGAGCCAAAGGTATTATTTCAGTTATTCTTTATCTTGCAACTGGGATTCTGTGCTGTTTTCACACAAGTTTCTGATCATGCCAGAATCTCCCTCACCCCTTTTGGGAAGGGATATACTGAGCAAGGTCCATGCCTCTGTTTTCATGAATATGGAGCCCTTCCTTTCTCTCCCTTTAGTTGAACAAAATGTAAATCCTAGAGTATGGGCTGATGGAAAATCTGTGGGTCGAGCACAAAATGCTATTCCTGTAGTTGTTAAGCTCAAAGACCCACACGTATTTCCACATAAGAAGCAGTATCCACTGAAACCTGAAGTTAAGGAAGGGTTAAAACCCATCATTGAAAATTTAAAGGAGCAGGTACTATTAATTCCCTGTAACAGTCCTTGCAACACTCCTATTTTGTGTATAAAGAAATCGAATGGTAAATGGAGACTAGTTCAAGATTTATGAATAATAAATGAGGCTGTAGTTCCTTTACACCCCGTGGTGCCTAATCCTTATACTCTATTGTCTGAAACTCCTGAACAGGCCAAATATTTTTCAGTAATTGATTTAAAGGATGCCTTCTATTCAGTGCCTTTGGTGGAAAAAAGTCAATTTCTATTTGCCTTTGAAGACCCTCCACAGCCAGCTTCTCAGTTAACCTGGACAGTTTTGCCCCAGGGATTTCGTGACAGTCCTCACTTATTTGGACAAAGTTTGTCACGGGATCTACAAAACTTTAATAGCTCTGAAGCGGTGGTGTTACAATATGTAGATGATATTTTGCTCTGTACTGAGACAGAGGAAGCTTGTTCGTGAGCCTCAGAAGATTCCTTAAACTTTCTGGCAGGCTGTGGTTACAAGGCATCAAGAGAAAAGGCTCAGCTTTGTCAACAATAGGTTAGATATCTGGGCCTAATCATATCAGAAGGGACTAGGGCCATAGGCCCTGAGAGAATTAAACCTATACTAAATCATCCCCTGCCTATGACTTTAAGACAATTGAGAGGATTTTTGGGAATCACAGGTTACTGTCGCATTTGGATTCCGGGTTATGGGGAACTTGCCCGGCCTTTATATAAACTTAAAGCTGAAACTCAGCAGGCCCAAACCGACAAACTGGTTTGGTCTCCAGAAACTCAAAAGGCTTTTAAGGTTCTTCAGACTGCTCTCCTGCAAGCTCCAGCTCTGAGCTTGCCCACAGAGTCAGAATTTAATTTGTTTGTCACTGAAAGAAAAGGTGTGGCATTGGGAGTTTTGACACAACCCCAAGGGCCTCACCAGCAACTTATTGCTTATCTAAGCAGAGAATTAGATGTAGTTTCACGTGGGTGGCCCCACTGCCTAAGAGTAATTGGGGCAGTGGCTTTATTAGCACCTGAAGCTTTAAAAAGAATTAATGGATGAAACCTTACCTTACTGACTTCTCATGATGTGAGTGGAATCTTAAATTCTAAGGTTAATATTTGGATGACAGACAGTAGGCTTCTTAAGTATCAGTCATTGTTGTTAGAAGGACCAGTAACTAAGCTTAAAGTTTGTGGAAATCTAAATCCTGCCACTTTCCTTCCTGAGAAGGAAAATGAAACACCTGATCACGATTGTTCTCAATTCCTAACTTTAAACTATGCAGCTCGGGAGGGTCTAAAGGATACCCCATTAGACAATCCTGACATGGAAATATTTACAGATGGCAGTTCTTTTGTTCGGGATGGAAAGCATAAAGCAGGTTACGCCGTGGTGACTGCTGAACAGGTTTTGGAAGCAAAATCTCTCCCCCAGGGAACCAGTGCTCAGTTAGCGGAGCTTGTGGCCCTGACCCGAGCTCTAGAGTTAAGCAAAGGGCAGCGGGTGGGCCTGATAATCTATGTGAATCTTCTTCTGCTGACTCCAAAAATCCTGAGTCTGCTGTTTGATCCTCAAGACAATGCCTTCCTGTCCTGGGCTCACGCCTATGCTGCATTTCACAATCGGTCTAACTGCTGGGTCTGCGGAGCACTCCCCTCTTCATCAGTGGAAGGCTTCCCGTGGTGGACATCCCCACTTCAAGGAAAAGACTTTCTCCAAGTCTGTGAATACCTTCGACAGCAATCACATGCGATGCCTCTTCTTCATCTGATGACATCTACTAACCCTAAAATGGACTGGTGCAACATGTTGCACTTTAACTCTGGACATAATGTGACTTTTAATTTTGATTTTAACTTGCTTTAATGACTATGTTGCCTGCATCTGTAATTGTATAACTGGATTTGTTTCTAGCCACATGAAACCTTTTAAGTTACAAATGATTGCTCAAACTCCTGCTACTGTTGCAACTTCCTGCAACTACTATTTGGGGCCCCTGGATCAGATATCCTCAATATGAGGATTAGGAGAATATGTTGCCTCACCAATTTAGGGACAACGCCCCTTGTCAGCTCAGAAGCAGTTATGGAACGAGAATGATGCCCCTTTTCCAAAGGCAACATAATTCTCCTAAAAGAAAAGGGGGGAATGAGAGAGTCAGTTCCTAGGCAGGTTGATAAGGAGTCAGAGGTCCCAAGGAGAGAGGGGTCTGGAATTCTCAAGGAGGAAGAAAGGACAAACTTTTTTTCTTTCTCCACATTCCTTAGGATTATATAACAATGTGTCCTGCCTAAGGACAGTCTCTGGATTAAACTTTCAGTTATCTTAAAATGTAAATTATGGGAGTAGACCTGGTCTTTACAAGGATGTATCCTGCCTGAGGACAGTGTTATCTTAAAATGTAAATTATGGGAGTAGGTCTGATGAGGTCTTTACAACCTCCAGTCATTCTTTGGATTATATAACTTCATTGTTAACACTAGCAAGCGGGTACTCTTTCTACCCTCTTCTGATGCCTATGTCAGAAGCTTTCTCTATCTCCTTTATACTTTAATAAAACTTTATTACACAAAAGCTCTGAGCGATCAAGCCTCGTCTCTGGCCCCGGATTGAACTCTTCTCCTCTCGGGGCCAAGAATCCCGGTGTCTTCGAGTGATTCAACAACAACCTGTCACTAGGTTGCGTTTCAGGATGTTTCAATATGTTTCATACATATTCAGGATGGAGAGAGTAGAGGGAGTGTTCCGTCCATAATATAGAATTCAGCATAATGTCCAAGGGATGCACTTTACAGCCAAGCAAGTGTTATAGTGGGAACATGAACACAGGAGTCACTGGCTCTATCACACACTATGCCATAGAGAAGCCGACGGTGATAGAACTGCTTTTAAAAAAGGTTGTATTGAGGACTTCCCTGGTGGTCTAGTTGTTAAGAATCCACCTTCTAATACAGAGGACACAGGTTCGATCCCTGGTCCCAGAAGATTCCACATGCTGCCGGACAACTAAGCCTGTGTACCACAGCTCATGAGCCAACGCACTCTAGAGCCTGTACTCTGCAACAAGAGAAGCCACTGCAACAAGAAGGCCACTAACCACAACGAGAGAGCAGCCCCCGCTCACTGCAGCTGGAGAAAGCCCATGTGCAGCAACGAAGACCCAGTGCAAACAAATAAAGAAATGAATAAAATCACAAAATAAAAAAAATAATTTTTTAAAAAAGGTTGTATTGATGGCCACTATGGAGAACAGTATGGAGATTTCTTACAATACTAGGAATAAAATTACCATATGACCCCAAAATTCCCACTACCGGGCATATACTGTGAGAAAACCATAATTCAAAAAGATGCAAGTGCTCCAATGTTCATTGCAGCACTATTTACAAGAGCTATGACAAGGAATTAACTTAAATGTCCTTGGAAAAATGAATGAATAAAGAAGTTATGGTACATATAAATAGTGGAATATTACTCAGTTACAGAAAAAGAACAAAGTTGAACCTAGAGCCTGTTATACAGCTGAAGTAAGTCAGAAAAACAAATATCATATATTAATGTATATATATGGAATCTAGAAAAATGGTCCTGCTGAACCTATTTGCAAGGCAGGAATAAAGACACAGACATAGAGAACAGACTTGTGGGCACAGTAAGGGATGTGGAGGGTGGGATGAATTGAGAGAGTAGCATTGAAACATGTGTATTACATATTTAAGACAGTGGGAAGTTACTGTATAACACAGGGAGCTCAACCTGGTGCTCTGGGACAACCTAGAGGGGTGGGATGGGATGGGAGGAGGCAGGGAGGTTCAAGAGGGCGGGAACACATGTATATTTACGGCAGATTCATGTTGTTGTATGGCAGAAACCAACACAACATTGTAAAGCAATTATCCTCCAATTAAAAAAATAAAGCTTTCCTAAATAATCAGTGTGTCCAGGATAAAATCAAAATGGTGGCTATTTAAAATACAATGTAAGAAAAATCTCTGGAATTCAGTTAATGTTTTAATGAAGGAAGTTTATAGTTGTAAATACTTAAATGTAAATCAGAAGGAGAGAAAATATAAAATTTAAGTCTCTGACATAATGGTAATACATGAAATCCAAGAAAACTAACTGAAAATTATTAGAAGTAAAGAGAAGCTTCACTCACATTTATCTGCTCCAGCACTTCCTCACTTTGCCACCAAGTCTTGCTGCTTGCCAGTCTTTAGCTTACAAAAGGAGATGAAGGGCTAGCTCCCTTCGATTTCATTCTACACCATCCCATAAGATTGTTCTAGAGGAGGTTGCTTGACTTTCCAGGCCAAACTTGAATAGGATCCAGTAAAAGAATAAATTAAAAACCAAATAAAAGTGAAGAGAAGATTTAAAAAAGATTGTATTGAGATATAAATGACCAGCTAGTGAATTCACTCACTTTAAGTGTACAGCTCCATGAGTTTTAGAACGTTCACAGATTATACAACCATGACCACAATCTAATTTAGACCTTTTTTATCATGCCCTCAAAGAAACCTTAGGCCCACTTACAGTCATTACTCTCCCTGCCCCTAGAAAAGATCTTTGAAGGCCCAGCTGATGCGTTAGCTTATAGATGGTACCTTGCAAGGATAAGGTGTCATCTTCTGAGATGCAGGATACATCCTAAATGAAAGGCCATATGCCTTCAGTGAGCAGGAAACAAGAATCTTGGAAGCAGTTGGCGAAAGTAGGAGTCAACCCTCTTATCATCTCAGTGATTCACTTGGGAAGTAGATCTGTCACTGAAGCTCTAAATTACATGGTTCTAGAGACTTTGGTTCCTAAAAGGGGAATGCTTTCATCAAGTGACACAGCAAGGGTCTCATTAAGCCTTAAGGTATGGCTGTCACCCAGGCACCCTGGGTGCCTTTTTTTCAATAGATTAGCAGGGCAAATTGACTTGATAATCAGGAAGTGATATGACTGCCATTATACAATGAAGTCAGGGAAGAATCTGATTGAGACCCAAGTGATTCAATGGGGTTCCTCTTGGGGGTCCTCTGTCAAATTATGACAGTGAGTGGACATGATCAGCAGCCATGACTTGAGAAGGGCATGGTTTCCAGAATTTAGATCTCTCAGGGCTGGATGTCTCACTCACGTCACTAGGTAAGCCACCAAGAAAAGCAGAGGTACTTGCTGAAGTTGTGATTGATCTGGAGTTGATAGTATAGGATGCTAATGATTATTAATCAGCCCTGAAACTAGCTGCAGTCATGGGGACTGTAATTTGTCCCACTACTCTTTTTCATTTAACTTTTCCCAGGAAATGAGAACAATCAGAATCCTGGAGGAACTGTATATGAAGTAAATTTATTATGTGAGACAAGTGGATTCCAAAGGTGCAATTCAGTTCACTTCACTCAGTCATGTACGACTCTTTGTGATCTCATGAACTGCAACACACCAGGCTTCCCTGTCCTTCATCATCTCCCAGAGCTTACTCAAACTCATGTCTGTTGAGTTGGTGATGCCATCCAACCATCTCATCCTCTGTCATCCACTTCTTCCCCTGCCTTCAATCTTTCCCAGTATCAAGGTCTTTTCCAATTAGTTATCTCTTCGCATTAGGTGACCAAAGTATTGGTGCTTCAGTATCAGTTCTTCCAATGAATATTCAGGGTTGATTTCCTTTAGGATTGACTGGTTTTATTTCCTTGCAGTCCAAAGGACCCTCAAAAGTCTTCTCTAACACCACAGTTCAAAAGCATCAATTCTCAGCACTCAGCCATCTTTATGATTCAACTCTTATATCCATATATGACTATTGGAAAAGTCCATAGCTTTGACTAGATGGACCTTTGTTGGCAAAGTAATGTCTCTGCTTTTGAATACGCTATCTAGGTTGGTCATAGCTTTTCTTCCAAGCAGCAAGCGTCTTTTAATTTCATGGCTGTGGTCACCATCTGCAGTGATTTTGGAGCCTAAGAAAATGAAGTCTGTCACTGTTTCCATTGTTTCCCCATCTATTTGTCATGGAGTGGTGGGACCAGATCCCATGATCTTAGTTTTTTGAAAACTGAGTTTTAAGCGATCTTTTTCATTCTCCTCTTTCACCTTCATCAAGAGGTTTTTAGTTTCTCTTTGCTTTCTGTCATAAGAGTGGTGTCATATGCATATCTGAGACTATTGATATTTCTTCCAGCAGTCTTGATTCCAGCTTGTGCTTCATCCAGCCCAGAGTTTCTCATGATGTACTCTGCATATAAGTTAAATAAGCAGGGTGACAATATACAGCCTTGACATACTCCTTTCCCAATTTGGAACCAGTCCATTGTTCATGTCCAGTTCTAACTGTTGCTTCTTGACCTGCATATAGATTTCTCAGGATGCAGGTAACATAGTCTAATATTCCCATCTCTTTCAGAATTTTCCACAGTTTGTTGTGATCCACACAGTCAAAGGCTTTAGTGTACTCGGTGAAACAGAGGTAAATGTTTTTCTGGAAATTTCTTGCTTTTTCTATGATTCAACAGAAGTTAGCGATTTGGTCTCTGGTTCCTCTGCCTTTTCTAAATTCAGCTTGTACATCTGGAAGTTCTGGGTTCACATACTGTTGAAGCCTAGCTTGGAAGATTTTGAGCATTACCTTGCTAGCATGTAAAATGGGTATAAGTGTGCAGTAGTTTGAACATTCCTTGGCATTGCCCTTCTTTGGGATTGGAATGAAAACTAACCTTTGCCAGTCCTATGGCCACTGTCGAGTCTTCCAAATTTGCTGACATATTGAATGCAGCACTTCAACAGCATCATCTTTTAAGATCTGAAGTAGCTAAGCTGGAATTCTATAGCCTCCACTAGCTTTGTTTGTAGTGATACTTCCCAAGGCCCACTTGGCTTGACACTCCAGGATGACTGGCTCTAGGTGAGTGATCATATGATCATGGTTATATGGGTCATTAAGATCTTTTTTGTATTATCCTTCTGTATATTCATGGCACCTCTTCTTAATATTTTCCTCTTCTCTTAGGTCCACACCATTTCTGTCCTTTATTGTGCCCATTTTTGTATGAAATGTTCTCTTGGTATCTTTAGTTTTCTTAAAGAGATCTTTAGATGTAATGCTGACATGCATCAGAGTCTTTTCCAATGAGTCAACTCTTCGCATGAGGTGGCCAAAGCACTGCAGTTTCAGCTTTAGCATCATTCCTTCCAAAGAAATCCCAGGGCTGATCTCCTTCAGAATGGACTGGTTGGATCTCCTTGCAGTCCAAAGGACTCTCAAGAGTCTTCTCCAATACCACAGTTCAAAAGCATCAATTCTTCGGCGCTCAGCCTTCCTCACAGTCCAACTCTCACATCCATACATGACCACTGGAAAAACCATAGCCTTGACTAGACGGACCTTTGTCGGCAAAGTAATGTCTCTGCTTTTGAATATACTATCTAGGTTGGTCATAAGTTGACTCATTGGAAAAGACTCTGATGCTGGGAGGGATTGGGGGCAGGAGGAGAAGGGGACGACAGAGGATGAGATGGCTGGATGGCATCACTGACTCGATGGACGTGAGTCTGGGTGAACTCCGGGAGGTGGTGATGGACAGGGAGGCCTGGCGTGCTGCGATTCATGGGGTCGCAAAGAGTCGGACACAACAGAGCGACTGATCTGATCTGATCTGATCTGATCTGAATGACACTGTATTTCCCTAACCAGAGTCTACCTGGGATGAAGCGTTCATCTCCCTACCTGCTGGGAATGTTGCCTGCTGATGGCTGAGTTGAATGCCTCCCCTGCAAGTTCCATCGGCCAGGAGAACTGCCTTTGCCATGGTCCCACTCTCTCTCAAGGGACATTTCATATCCAATCACTGGTCTATGCATAGGTACAAAAAGGCCCAGATAATGTGTTAGTCGCTCAATTGTGTCCGACTGTTTGCGATCCCATGGACTGCAGCTCGCCAGGCTTCTCTGTCAATGGAATTCTCCAGGCAATAATTCTGGAGTGGGTAGGCATTCTCTTCTCTAGGGGATCTTCCCGACCCAGGGATTGAACCAGGGTCTCCTGCAATGCAGGTGGATTCTTTACCGTCTGAGCCACAGGGAAGCCCACAAAGGCCTGGGTCTTTCTATAAATCCGACATTTCTGAAGTACTATCTCAACTTTAGAGCTCCCTATGGGACATGACTGAGCGACTTCACTTTCACTTTTCACTTTCATGCATTGGAGAAGGAAATGGCAACCCACTCCAGTGTTCTTGCCTGGAGAATCCCAGGGACGGGGGAGCCTGGTGGGCGTCTATGGGGTTGCACAGAGTCGGACACGACTGAAGTGACTTAGCAGCAGCAGCAGCAGCATGGGAATGACTGAGACAGGGTAAGTGTCCTCTTTGCCTTAAATTGCTTCCTTCACTGTCTTGGAGGTATATCATTCTCAAAGACCCTCTCCCAAAAGCACTTGCACACAGTTCTCTGATTCAGTCTATTTTGCACAGAACCCGTCCATGTCAAGCATTAATTGAGTCTATGCAAAAAACTAAAGTCAGCAACTGATAATTTACTTACTAAATGTAATTACAGAAGCAGTCAAAAGAGTTAATTCACTCCTTTATTCCCCCCATTTCTTTGTGTGTGTGTGTGTGTGTGTGTGTGTGTGTGTGTGTGTGTGGCTTGAGTAAGGCTCCTTTCTTGCTTTTTTTGCAATTTTGATTCAATTTTCTAAATTCCAACCTACGAAAGACTCCTCTTTCAGACTGGATGCCTTTTAACATAATAAACTCATGAATTTTATCTTATTTTATTATAAGAATTGACAGACTACTAGGCAGAACATGGAATCATTAATGGATTGCAATATTTTATATATAGCTGCAAATTAAAATCTCTTCCCTCAAGGTTAACAACATGATCAATTATATGACCACTTGCTTTTATTTGGTAGAGTTATAGCTAGATTTGTTGTGAAGGACAAATTATTGAACTTTCATCAATTTACTGGATAAGAAGTTGCTTTGCAAGGAATATTAGCATTGTGTTGGGAAACCCTTATCAAATCTGGCCTTCTTTTTATTAATCCATTACATCATTTGCTTGCACGTGGAAGTCCAGTTGCAAAAGTTCCTTTGTCCTTTTTAAATATATCCAAAAATATTAGCTATGCTTAAACTCTATGTGATCTGGCAGCTTGAGTATTATATAATTAAATTATTTGTATATAATAAAAAAAGATAAAGACCAAGTAGTTCTGTGAAACACACACAAATGTGAGTGCTTGCGCACACAGAGACCACACACTCCCCATAAGTCACATCAACCACAGAATTTCTTATTTCAACACACTAGCATCATGATCACAAAATAAGCTCATTAGTATACTTATAAGATAATATATAACTAATATAATGTGATTTGGTACAGAGATAAACTACAAACAGAACAGGATAAATAATTTATAAATAGAACATTATGTGTATTTTCACTTGATTTATCAAAGAAAGAAAAGATACTGCATGTATAGGAAAGAATGCTTTATCTTTTCAGTAAATGGTGCTGAGTTTAATATAGCTATACAGAGAAAAAGTACTTTGGTTTCTACCTCACCACATAAACAAAAGTCAATTCTAGGTGGATTGCTGAAATGCAATTTATTAATAAAATAAGATGTTAGAGCAAAACATATGAGAGCATTTTCATGACCTTGGAGTAGGCCAAGAAATATTAAATAGGACAGAAGAAGTATAAGCATGAAAGAAAAGAGTTGAAAAATTGTATTATGTTAAAGATAATTTCTGTCCTTAAAAGTTACTGTAAAGGAAGTGAAGAGGTGAGCTATGCACTGGGAGAAAATATTCACAATCCATATGCATGACAAAAGGCTTCTGTCAAGAGTATAAAAAGAATCCTTACAAATCTATAAGAAAAAGATTGATGACCCAACAAAAGTGGGCCAGATTTCCAGATGTGAAGAAACTTTATGAATAAGGATATTCCAGTGGCCAGTAAACTTATAAGCTGATGCTTAAATTCATTAGTTATAAGAGAAATGTGAATTAATCCAGGATATAACATAATAATACTTCATAACCACCAATATGATTACAAAAAAAAAATGTTGGTGAAGACAAAAACTGGATTCTTGTACAATGCTGGTGGAACTGTGAATTGGTACAACTTTGGAACATACGAATATTCTAGCAACAAGTAGTTCAACTCATAGGTTTATTTAGTAAAAACCATACATTTGTTTTCCAAAATGTATAATGTACCATTCATGATCATCAAAAACTACAATTACCAAAATATTAATACATAATAGAACTGATGAACAGACACACAGAATAAATAGGAATGTGAATGAGTGATATACAGTTTTAGCAACAATACTGATGAAGTTTGCAAACACATTGTTAAGGGAAAGAAACTAGCAAGAGAAAGTTCCATTATGTAAAGTATAGTTCCATCTATATAAAGCATAGGAAATAGCAAAATTAATTTATTCTTTTAAAATTCAGGATAGTGGTTTTCCTTATTGATACAGTGATTGGAAGGGAGAATAATGAGAACCTTTGTTAATTGTCTGTTTTTTGGTCTGGAGCTGGTTGTACAAGTCTGTACACTTTATGCCAATAAACTGAGCAGTATGCTTAAGTTCACTCTTCTCTACGTGTGTTTATACCAATCCAAAAGGAAATTATGAGTCTCATCTTTTGAAGAAGAAACCTGGGGTATATTTCAATATGCCTCTGACTTTAGATGATATCAATTATTGGGTTGGCCAAAAAGTTCATTTGGGTTTTTTTCCCATATGATGTTATGGAAAACCAGAATGGATTTCTTGGCCAATCTAATATTTTTTGCCTATCTTTAGTTACTCTTATGGTGTTGGCAGGTATTTCTGGGATTTCACACCCAGTATTTCAGGAGAACATCGTTCCAAAACTGTGTTACTCCTGCCAGTCCTCAGCAGTCTGTTCTAGGTCAGGAATACATAGAGCTGTGTGTGCATCAGATTCATCTCCAAATAGTCTGACTCAGTTGATCTGTGTTGTGGTCATCAACTCTCCCTGGTACATCTAGTAGGAAACCGGAGTCATGGAACCACTGGACCAGACTGCTAAAGACAGACAGCCTTAGCATATTTCTGTAGCCATCTTGACAGCAGAGGGGTAAAGAGTTGGTTAGAATTTTGAAAGTCATATTTGGCCATCTGTATCAAAATTACTTCCTGGCCCCCAAGACTTTGATTTACTGCATTTGAGTTGACAAAAAAAATTTAACAAGGAGTTGAAAAAAATTTGTAACAAGCATCTCAGATGATTCTTATATTAATTAAAGTTCAGAAACATTGTTATAAAATCCATACATTTCTTACTTTCTAAAGAGGAAAAATAAATTATTATAGCACATAGTAGTGCCATCCATCTCCCCCCAGATACTTTCTCCTAACCTTCTAGCATCTCATTTTTCAAAGCTAAATATCAAACTCCTAAAATTTAGCAAGTATAAAACTGAGACTATGGGAGATTTACATAAAATAATCACTTAGTCATCTCTTAGCAGTTTACAGTTTACACAATTTACTTATGAACAGTTCTTTCCAGGAAAGTGAGAAAAAAAAATACTTGTATCTCTTGCTACCAGAAAACGTAACCAAAGTTTTAAAACAAAGAAAGAAAAGAGTGCAGCACATAGCCACTGATGATATAGACAGTGAGGGCTAATTGTTCTTTCTGTCCAAATGACAAGTCACTTTCCTAGATTTTTACATGGACCAGAAGCAAAGAAAAATACTTTTTTCACTATCAATGATATTTTCAGAAAACACTTCTTTATTATTCATAGTCAAAGTAAAACAAAACAATTTAACTCCCACATAAATAATGCTTGTATTGTTAAGGACTCTTAGCAGTATATACTAGATGCTTCCAAAATGGCCAACATACAGCCCTCATTAACAAAATATTGAATAATCACTTCTAAAGAAAGCAGGAAAAAATTTCATTTTTATTTTGGTGGACTCAAACATTATCACTAATGAGGGGCTGTATTACTTCAAGGAGGGAGGTGGTTGTAAGACAGATTATGAGCTTTGATCTGTTGCCTGATTTCTGGGGTTTATGGCAAGCCATTATATTTACTATGGAGGTTTTCTATTTTCCTGTTTGTTTACTATATAGTAAAAAGAAGATTGATGAAAGCTTAAAAAGAAAGCCAGTGCAACTATCTAATCTAATGAGAAGATGAGTGAAAACGAAGACTCATCTTCAGTTTTTTTCAAGTGAAACTGTTCAGTTTCTTTGGACAAAAAAAATATTTAGGTTGAAAACTGTTTTAATGTCTTTGATATAATGCCAGTTATTAAGTTTATACAACAAATCACCTTCAAAGCAATTAAAGTTTAAGCTTATGAAGTTTTTCTTTTTTTAGTTTTGCTCTGCTGTTCGAAGATAACTGTACTTTATTTTTATCATAATAATCTCCACTTAGGTAAGTAACAATAGCAAGGGTTGTATAAGGGCTGTTTGGATTACAAGTATGTATCTTGGAAAATATCTAAGATTTAATAAAATCTGGTCAAGAACTATCAGGGAACATTTTGAAAACCATGAACACCATTTTCCTTTAATATAGTATTAATACTTGATGACATTTTATTTTATTTCATTCCTATGACGGAAGGAGGTTTTCTCTTTCTCCCCCACCCCTTCTCTTCATGTGTGAAGGAATAAGGTTGGTTTATATGTATATGGTTTCTGGGGAAAAGTGGAGGGAAATTTTCAGGAATGAAACAATGTAGTATGAAGTTCTCAAAGAAGCAGGCCGTAGCTAAAAGTCATTGAATTTATGAGGGGGAAAGCTAATTCTAAATTGCACTCAGCAGAGATCAAGAAATAACAGCATGAAGTTTTATTGCTATAAGAATCAATACTTGGGTCTTTTCCCTTTGTGAAATGTTTGACTCAGCAGATGAAAGATTGGAAATTTGTGTGCAGAATACATGATGCTCTCTTTTATTTTTTTAACCATGGGCTCTAATTATAGACACTGGAGATCAGTCCTGGGTGTTCATTGGAGGGACTGATGTTGAAGCTGAAACTCCAATACTTTGGCCACCTGATGCGGAGAGCTGACTCATTTGAAAAGACCCTGATGCTGGGAAAGATTGAGGGCAGGAGGAGAAGGGGACGACAGAGGATGAGATGGTTGGATGGCATCACCAACACAATGGACATGGGTTTGGGTGGACTCTGGGAGTTGGTGATGGACAGGGAGGCCTGGCGTGCTGTAGTTCATGGGGTCGCAAAGAGTCGGACACGACTGAGCAACTGAAATGAACTGAATTAAGGTGTCATTTGACAGATGGTTTAATACAGACAATTTGATAACATTTGACCTACTTTGTATGCTTGCTGGAAACATTAACACATTTAAAACAAGATTTTAATAAACATTTTGCTGCTGCATGGTCACTTTCTCTTTAGTTTTATTATCTGCTGCTGCTGCTGCTAAGTCGCTTCAGTCGTGTCCGACTCTGTGCAACCCCATAGACGGCAGCCCACCAGGCTCCGCCGTCCCTGGGATTCTTTAGGCAAGATCACTGGAGTGGGTTGCCATTTCCTTCTCCAATGCATGAAAGTGAAAAGTGAAAGTGAAGTCGCTCAGTCGTGTCTGACTCTTAGCGACCCCATGGACTGCAGCCCACCAGGCTCCTCCGTCCATGGGGTTTTCCAGGCAAGAGTACTAGAGTGGGGTGCCAGTTTTATTATCTAGGTTAATGCAAAACAGGGTAGGATTCTTTATAGTCCCACTGTGTGATTAAAAAAAATCTCTTCTTTTAAGAAAATACTTAGATAAGCCATTTGGGAACAGACTAACTTTCTACTTTTTAATAGACCAATTTGAGGAACACTTCAGGTACTAGCTAGAATCGGCCAAGCAGGAAGTTACAACTTTGATGTTTCTGAAAAAGAAAGCATTAAAGACACTTTCAGAGAATATTTGTAACAGAGACAAAGAAAGACAGAGAGACTCCAATAAGACTACTCAGGATGCTTCATGGACAGTGGGTTTCAGCTAAGGAATGGGAGTTCTAATTCTGTTTCTACTGAAAACCAGCTGAAGAAAAAATGGAAATATTACAGTCATCTTGGGATTCAGTGTCCTTATAAAGAAAAATAGACAGTTAATCTTCAAAGTTTCCTTAACCGTTAGAGTCTATATAATTTCTCAGCAATTACATTCCACTTAGAGTCTATATAAATAGAATGTAAGATTTTTTACTTTGGTCTGTACATGGGGAAATACATAAAAATTTATTGAAGTATGATTTGTTGACTTTTTGTGGTTTGCTAGTTTTTCTAATTCCTTGGCCAAGCCTACAAGAATTCATTCCTATGTCCTGAATACAGAAGGTGATTGAAGCTCATGAAATTTGATAGAAAAATTGTGACTCAGTGATAAATAAAAAATCATATTTAGTTGGTTATAGCCTGTTTTTCAGATTAGTGAAGATAAGTTTAAGTATGTTCATTAGACTTTTAGATTTCTTCTAGGGGATTTGAATGTCATATTGGCACCATCTATAGATACTTAAGGTGAAGTACACCCACAACGATTTCATTCTATGATAATTTTTAAATCTGTTTTATTTATTTTATCTGTTTTATTTAAGCTAATTAGTATAAACTCCAATCAATCAGGAGTTTAACTAAATAGTTAAATTTAACTATTTAGTTAAATATTATTAACTATTTAACTAATAGTTAAATCTAAGCCACAACTAGCATTAGTCTAGTTGGGTAAAAAGCATCAGGTAGACATTGTTCTTCCTTTTTCCAGTTTGTATTCTGGACACACAATATCTATGCTTTTAGTATTTTATTGAACTCCTATAATGTCTGTAAAAAGTTAAAATTTCATTTTTAATAATGAGTAGCAAATCATTTTAATGTTTAAATCATCAATTAATGTTTCATTTTTGATGAGTTCCACTAAGCTTATCTTAAGAGTTTTAAAAGGAGAATTAATTTTTTCCTAAGCACCAATTATTGAAATTTTCAATGCTCAAATGCAAAAGTAACCTCTGAAGTCAAAGACATGTCTACATGACATTCATAAGTAGAATTAGAAAACAAAAAATAATTTGTTTAGATGAATGAAACTTATCAATGTGTAGAGAAACATATATAGTTGAGACTGTTTTGTGGATTTAGATTCTAATTTTCCAGGCACAGGAACAATTAATGGGACTATATCAAAGGTGGTATATTTGTCAATAAATTTTTATGAACATAGGAAGGGGCAAGCACATTAATTAAAGACATTTGAAGAAAGAGGGCATGTCTGAAGTCATGTTTCTGTAGGAGGAAGCAGAAGAAAACCCCTGCATTTTTTTTTTTTTTTAGAAGCTCATTTCATTTAATGGGGGACACCAAATGGCACAGTTTCCATACAGTTAGTTCTGCCAGTATTCCCTAGTACCAATCTACGCCTTCTTTGCTAATCAACAATAGTTTATTCCAAAAGAGCTCATGGCAATGAAAAATGTCAAACTCCATTGACCTTAAAAGAAAATTAAGCCTAGGGTCTACTCCTGCCTTCCCCCTCTGGGGTATAGATTAGTATAAAACCCACAGTGTAAGAGTGTATTGCTTTATTGAGGGGGTGTGGTTGGGAAGGGAGACACCATGGTAACGAAAGGAATCAAAGTAATACAAGTACAGGAAGCAGTGTTAAAATATAAATACACAGAATGGATAGTTTTCTTAGAGGACTCCACTCATGGAAGAAAAACTTTAATTGCTGTTGCAAAAACATCTGTATGAAGTATAAATTGGTTTTAATAACATTAGTAGAGAATATGTTCTAGAAAGTGGAGGTAACTGGACATAAAATCCTGCTGCTGCTACTGCTGCTAAGTTGCTTCAGTCGTGTCCGACTCTGTGGGACCCCATAGACGGCAGCCCACCAGGCTCCCCCGTCCCTGGGATTCTCCAGGCAAGAACACTGGAGTGGGTTGCCATTTCCTTCTCCAATGCATGGAAGTGAAAAGTGAAAGTGAAGTCGTTCAGTCGTCTCCGACTCTTAGCGACCCCATGGACTGCAGCCCACCAGGCTCCTCTGTCCATGGGATTTTCCAGGCAAAAGTACTGGAGTGGGGTGCCATTGCCTTGGCAGCAATTAATAGAACAGTCCCAGATGGCTAGGCTGAGGCCAACACCTAATGAGGACGAAAGCCTTGTCTGTGGGGAATTTTGGATGACACCTGGAGAAATATTACACTGTGCGTAAACCAAATTGAATTGTTTTCACAAGTGTTGTAAAGTTTCATATAGTAAAAGGCTTTTTCTACATGCACTTCAATTTTACAGCAAGAGTGGCATAGGATACCTAAACACAGAAGAGAGCATTCATGCAAGATATCTAACTCCTTGATATAATAATGCATACAATTCAAAATGATTACACTATCATTACATCTAGGGCTTTCTGCAACTACAAGGTGGTGGTTATGGAAAGCATGGCCCTTGGTATCAATATCTAAAAAGCAGCCACCACCTTCTATGTGTGTTCTCTTTTTGTGTTTTTTGTTCATGTTTCTTAATCAACTCTGCTGTTGTTGCTGCTGCTTAGCAAAACTGGTAAAAACAAAATTGTAATCATTGAACAAAGTGCTCTGGCAATCAAGACGTTTAAAACCTTCAATCTTCTGGGGCGAGGAAAGCACTGTGCGACATTTAGAACTCTGATTTACAAACAGGGTGGTCACAAATTTTCCTGGCTTGAAGACTTCCCCAACTTTCCTGATCAGGTCATCATAGGAGGTCTGACTTAAGTTTGTTTTAAAGCTAACATAAGAAAATTCTGGTTCTGGAGTGATGTGAATAGTCCAATAAGTTCCATCCGATTTCATCCCATTCATTGAATACCCACAAGGATTGAACATTGTGGCATCAATGACAGAACCTGGTATCAGGTCACGAATTCCACTCTCAGGAGTGACATCCTTTGCAGCAACACCATCTTTCATGTAGAACTGGTCCATAACTGCTGGGTCAAGCTCACTCATCAGAATTTCCAGGGTTTGATCTGGCTGATTGATTACCCTACTCTCTGGGAAATCCAAAGTATACAAGTACCAACAGTCAGAATTCATGGGTCCCATACAATATGCTGCTCCATTTGGGAAAATTGCATTAAGGAACTCTATTTCTTCCTGGAAATTCCAGTGTGGGTACCTTTGGTGAGAAGGCTTCATGAAATTCTTACGAGAATAAAAGAAGCTTTGAATTGAGTCAAACCCACTGGAATCCCTAGCAAGTTTCAACAGGGGAACCAGTGCTTTCAGCAAGAGGGTGGTACCACATGTCTTCAAAGTGAAACGTCTCTTGGAGGCAAACGTGCTACTCTCACTGAGTACATAAGCTTCGTGCTTGTCAGTTTTTGTCACACTTATGATTGAACATTGCACATCCTTCAAAAGTATGTCCCACTCGGATCTTGGGATGGTGGGAAGATCCCCAGTTCCTTGGTTTGCGTCGGGTTATTGCCTGGAGAACCAAATCTCCAGCAGTTTCTCGGTCCCTTCGAAAAAATGTGCAGCTTCCATCACCGTGAGACTAGCGAACAACCAACAACCACAGAAAATCAACTAAATTAAATCTCTTCTCCCGCCACCGCCGCTGCGGATTGTTCAGCTGTGTTACTAAAGTTCAGGTTCCTTCTTTTTTTTTGCTATAATTTTATATTAACTTTAAAAAATAAAAGGATTAATAAAATTTTCCCGGCTTTGTGTGTGTGGGTGAGCGAACGTTGAATGTAAGTCTGTTGGAAATACAGGCAGATACAGCTCAGTCTCTTGTAGTCCGCTGTTTCCCCGTTAGAGAGAGTAGAGCGAGCGCTAGCTAATGTCGCCGGCCATACTGTGGGAGCCAACCCCTGCATTTTAAATGTATGCTCAGGAATTATTTGCTAAACCTCGCTCCTTAACGAATAACTATAGTGAATGGAATAATAACAATTTGACTGAACCTGAGGAATCAAAGGAGTGACTTTTAAAGACAAAAGTGAAGTCACTGAACTTACTCTTCTTACTGCTTTATTGATTAGCTGTTTGTTTCATTGCTTTAACTGTATTGAATAGGTATTTTGGAAGAAAAACAATGAAAACCACACTAACTCTATACATAATTAAATGTTTCTGTGACATTGTTTTAAGTTCCACTAGTTAGTAGTCCCTCAAAGGTTTGCGCTTTTCCCAAGAAAGTATTTCATAATGCCATTTGCAGCAACATGGATGCAACTAGAGATTAACACAGTAAGTGAAGTCAGGAAGAGAAATTCAAACACCATATGATATCACTTACATGTGAAATCGAAAAAATGACATAAATGAACCTCTCTATGAAACAGAAACAGAATGAGGGACACAGAGAATAGGCTGGTGGTTGCCAGGGGACTGTAGGTGGGACAGAGATGTATTGGGAGTTTGGGATTAGCAGATGAAAACTGGTGTTTATATAGAATGGATCAACAAAAAGGCCCTACTGTAGAGCAGAGGGAACTATATTCAGAGTCCTGTGATAAACCATAATGGAAAAGAATATGAAAATGAATATATGTAGATGTATGTTTTATATATATGCATAACTTAGTCACTTTGCTGTACAACAATAAAAACAACCTTGCAGATCAACTTTATTTCAATAAAATATAAATAAAATTTGTAAAAAGCACATCAGTATTCATCAACTTAGAGAAACCTACCTCTCTCTAAATGACTTAGATGTTTTCAGATATTTCCAAATTAGCAAGGGAAAAATGTGAGAATGTGTTCCACTGATTTCTATGATAATCCTGTAACAATGGATAAATTAAGCCATTAGAAGAATACTGACAACTGAGGTATTCTGATTAATTGCATTTTTCTGAGGAACAGAGGTCTAGTTTCCAAATCTTTCTTTGTTCTGACTGTCACTAAAAGGAAGAAACACTAACTCATTTTAGTAAGTGCTAAGCACTACATGTTTAGAAGTAGTTGGAGATGTTTAGAGTAAATGTATACTACCTAGATATAGCCCATTCATTTCCATTTATTTGCAATCCTAAAATATGAGCTTACTTTGTTTGGCTTTGCTTTTCCATTCTCAGAGTTACAAGCTCACTATAATTGGAGTCAAAATCATAAATTAAACCTTTATAGTTACTTTCAGTTATAAATAAAAGTGATTTACAAGGATGCTATCAATTGCTTTGCATGTTTTATGGTGCTTTGATAATGTAAACTTTCTGCAACCCTATTTGAACTATTAGTTTATCAAGTGGACTCATTAAAAAAATGTGAAACCAACTTTTTAAAACTTTAAAATAATGTATCTTGGAAAACCAGTCATGGTGAGTTTCTGTTGAAATTATTACAAGTTCTGAAGTTTAGTCTTATAAGTTTTTACTATTCTGCTGTTGTTATTAATTTATTTATATATCAGATGTCTATGCAATATTCCATTTTTTGAATGTTTATGGAAGAAAAGTTAACATGCTGTCCTTTAAAATACAGTCTTACTACTCCTCACATGGGAGGAAATATTCCTCAGCATTGTTCTAGAAGCGAGATTCCATGACGGAAAATCCAAGTAGGTTTCTGTGAGAGGAGAAGAAGGGCTGAAAGTGAGTTCCACAGTCTTGCATCTGAAAAGCTCTCAATCTGTGTTTTCAGGACTGAATCACTGCTCTCCCCGTGGTGGAATGTTAAACACACCAGGACACAGAGCTTTCTTTGCTCTCCTCTATTCTGCTTTTTGTCACCGCATCTCTTTATCTGCACTTTTTTTCTTTTTTATACTCTCATTTATTACCTAATGTCGTATTTTTCTGCAAGAAATAATATGGTATTTTCTGCAAATGGACACCAAGCACAAACAGTAGTGTCTAAATAACCCCCTGGAGTTGAATTTATTAGATTTTCCCTGCTTACTCTTCTTTCACACATTTGTGCTGTACCAGAGAGAATGAGTCAGATAATTTAACAAGTAAACATGTCATTGAGTCATACAATGGAGAGTTGGATCCCAAACATGTCTTTTATATGATAAAATTAACATTAAAACAGTATCATTAAAAAATAAGTTTACTGATAGCCTCACCCTAGTATCTATTATTTTTTTCTCAATTCCTCCAATCATGTATGCCACTGAATTGATGGCACCTCACTCCAGTACTCTTGCCTGGAAAATCCCATGGACAGAGGAGCCTGGTAGGCTGCAGTCCATGGGGTCGCTAATAGTCGGACACAACTGAGCGACTTCACTTTCACTTTTCACTTTCATGCATTGGAGAAGGAAATGGCAACCCACTCCAGTATTCTTGCCTGGAGAATCCCAGGGACGGGGGAGCCTGCTAGGCTACTGTCTATGGGGTCATACAGAGTCGGACACGACTGAAGTGACTTAGCATAGCATGGCATAGCATTATCCTTTAAACACCATGGGCTTCCTTGGTGGCTCAGATGGTAAACAATCCACCTGCTGTGCAGAACACTTGGGTTTGATCCCTAGGTTGGGAAGATCCCCTTGAGAGGGACATGGCAACACCCTCCAGTCCTCTTGCCTGGAGTATCCCCAGGGACAGAAGAACCTGGTGGACTATAGTCCATGGGGTCGCAAAGAGTCAGACACAACTGACTAAGCACACATGCTATATTGTTTAATCATTTTTTTCTGAATAACATTTAGAATTACTGAAGAGCTTATGAACGGCCTTTTTAAAATATAATATACAAAGTTGGCATTCACTAAGCACTTACTGCATTCTAGGTATTAAGCTAAACTCAGTATACATATTTTCTTGTTTATATAAAATAGGTGAGAGGTGGCTGTGTTTATGCCATTTATTGAGGGATGGAACAATTGAGCAATTCATTCAACATGACACATGTAGCAAGTGATGAATCAACCAGATGGTCTGTCCTTAGAACTTATGCCCTTAATCAACATGTGATATTGCTTCTTACAACTAAAAATGTATGCCAAAGAAATAGGAACTGGATAATACAAAGGGTTGAAGAAATATAGCTACATTAAGGTTCATGGTAGGTATTTAGATTAATAAAGTCTTAATTCCTATACCTGGTTACTTGCTGTGGTTCTCCCTCTTCCTCACTCCAACCTAGGAAATAGCTTTGAGGATGTAATTTAGTATTTCTGAGTTTTTAAATATATTTATATTCTTATCCCTTGGTGTCAGACCATACCAGAAATGGAGTAAGCCAGACTTACACTACATAAGACCGGGGATCGGGGCAGAAACAGAATAGTTGTAGGTAGGAGAATTTCCATAAAATCAAATCACAGTTAAGTTAATCCAGGTAAATAAATCTACCACATGGTTTGCCAAATTACAAAAACAAACTAGTGACAACTGTGGGATTAGGTATAAATATAAGAAGGACTTTTCAAATAGCAAAAATTACCTATAGAGAAAACTTGAAAATCATGTCAAAACACATTTTGGAAGTTCTTCGGCGTTATGAAAGAAATTATTTTCTAACTCAGAATTTTTATATCCTCTCTCTAGAATATTCTTATTTCTGGTGTCTGCTCAGGAATTCCTCTGTCACACCCTTGAGTGTATTGCGCATCTTAAGGAAGAAACAAGATTTTAAAAGCTGTAATTCCCTGGTATACTATGGAGAACAGTGTCTATAAAATGTCATGGGTTAAATGCCACACTGAAATTAGAAGGACCAAGGAGGAATTTAGGGACTACAACCTAATATTCTAAAGGCAACAATTAGGGATTGTTGCCTTATATACATCAGATTTAGGGAGGACTACAGAACTGAATGACATTCAAAGGTAAAATAAGAAAAATGTCTGCTCAGAGAGAAAAGAAAAAAAAATAGGAAAGAGTATTCATTAGTTCTGTTCTTAATTGTAGAAAATGAAAGATTTCCTCTCAACATTTTAAAGAGAGAGAAAGTTCAAGTTCTATTAAATAGCAATAAATATATCAGACTACAGTTATTTGATAAAACAGGTGAATAAAATAATAGGACTTATCATCTGAGTATTGAACAAGTAGAAATAAACCTTATTAACAAAGCATTTTACAAGAAGGCCGACCACCAACTCCTTGATAAAGTTGACTGACATTGTAGTCTGCTTCACTCCAAACATTAACCTATAATTAGGGGTGTTTGTGATTGTATGAAGACCTTAAAACACTTGGTTTAGAGTCAGCAAATCCACAATCTGAAATAAGAATGTACGTATTATTTACTATGCAGTTTCCATAAGGGCAATTGCCCTCTCCTGTAATAGTAAAAACCCTCTTCTGTGTTTGGGCTCTGTAAAGAGTTGGCTAATCAAATTGTTTAAATCCAGGTGTACCTTAAACATTTGTTTAACTCAAAACATATAAATGTGCATTTTTTAGCCTTTAGATACAGATGGAAGTCTTTTTCTGTGAGAGTATTCCACTGTTGAGACTTCTGCCTCATCGTCCTTAAATAAACAATACGTATAATGCATCTTTTAAAAATTTCCAGTTTTGGTGTCTTAGTATCTTTCATATATAGAAAAAATTTTATGGATTCTTGTGAAGCTGAGTGCAGAATCATTCTATATTTCTATGATTCTCTCACCTCCCTTCTCTTTTTTCACTCAAGTAACTCAGTGGCTTTATTTATTTTTTTGTCCTAGACTCTATGAAGTCTGTCCAAAGCATTTAACTTAATTTGCTTGTAAGAGTGATTTTCTTTTCACACTCATATTTTTCAATTAAGGCAGAATTTAATTAAATTATATAATTATAAAGATGATTCCACAGTAGGATACACATTGCAGCTAAATTAATGTTGGCCCAGAGAAGAAAAGTCTTATCTCTCTCCAACAGGCAAATCTGATTAGGTGTTTTAAGGCTGACAGGGTGCCTTAACAGTCATTAGGAACAGCACCTTCTCCTAACTACTTGCTCTAGTGCTCCAACTAGCGGTACAGAATGATGGCTCCCATTCCTGCCATTACATTCACATTCCAGGCAGTAGCAAAAGGGAAAGAAGGGAAGTATGTGCCCCTTCAGTTTAATGACAAGACCGATAATTTACACATATTGCCTAAGCACATTTAGTCATCTCCTTGTCATGCCTAGCTGCAAAAGAGTAAATGTAGCCTTTTAGCTGAGTAACCATGTGTTGACTAAAAATTCTATTGTTACAGTAAGAATGAAAGATGGAAAGAACAGATACAAAGTAATCCATAAAATATTTTTTAAATAAATTTATTTATTTTAATTGGAGGTTAATTACTTTCCAACATTGTATTGGTTTTGCCATACCTCAACATGAATCTGCCACACGTATACACATTTAGATCTATTTCAAGTGATTCTTTTGAAACAAGGCACATGTTTTAGCAGGTTTTGCTATAACTGTCCTCTGGTTATGCCACTCCACACAGGGTGAGGAGCTCACAGGGCCAAGAGGATTTGCCTAACAAGAACCATGTGTGTGCTCAGATGCTCAGTCGTCTCTGACTCTTTGCATCCCCATGGACTGTAGCCCAACAGGCTCCACTGTCCCTGGGATTCTCTCAACAAGAATACTGGAGTGGGGTGCCATTTTCTCCTCCAGGGATATTCCCAACCCAGGGATCAAACTTATGTCTCTTACGTATCCTGAATTGGCAGGCCGATTCTTTACTCCTAGTGTTACCTGGGAAGCCCGACCAGAATCATGCTCTCCTTTTGAACTTGGCTACCTAGGACTTCAAAATTCCCTGTCTGAATAGCCCTGGACCTGCTTCCAGAGCTTCCAGTGGTCCTCTGAAGAGTGAACTACTGCAGGAGTATGAAAACAGCTTGGATAAGCAGGCTGGAAATGTGCCATGTGTGTGAAAACCCCTGTAGGGTCAGAGCTGGAGGTAGGAAGAGAATGGGAGAGTATGAGTCAGCTTGCTAGGACTAGATAATCCCAATGAAGAACTCAGAGATGCCATAAAATTGAAAATTGAATCTAAAAATTGAAAATTGAATCTTTGAACTCATTATGGAGGTATACTGCCAAAGTAGGAAGATGGTTTCACTTGTCTAAGGCTAAGTAACAGACTCTGCCAAAATGTGGTGGTTTGAAACAACAATCATTTCATTGTTCCGGTGAGGATATTCCACAAGGTGTAGGCTGTTGCTAGAGGACCCAGGATGCTTCCCTCATGTGTTTGGAGACTTTGCCAGCTGGGACATCTTGTTTCTCTCCATTTGACCTCTCTTTCCATTTTTGTCTGAGCCAAAGAGTCTATCATAAGCTTCTTCATATGGCAGCTTCCTTATATGGCTGAGTTCTAAGGGCAAAAATGGGAAGATGCAAGGCCTTTCAAGACCTAGGCCCAGAAATCACATTCCCCCATATTCTAGTGCCCCAAACAAGCCATACGACCAGTCCATATAAAGAGAAGTCAAATAGGTTCAAACACTTAATTGGAGGAGTGACAAAAGGCATGGGATGGGAAGAGCTGTCATGGCCATCTGAGAAATAATCTACCACAAACATATTTATTTAATAGCTTTGTATTCTTGTCCCAGTCTCTGAACACATTAGGCATGTATCTGTCTTTAACCATCTAAATTCCACTTATTTCTGTACATCAAATGCTTCTTCCCACACCAAAAATATCTGCATTTTTAATAGAGAACTTCAAATAGACCCATCTAGCTCTTGCATTCAAATGCAAGGTCTCTGGGTGATGTTCAGTCATTTCACTGAGGTGGACTTAGTGTGGTCTGGCAACCAATATGATGAAAGGCAAGTTCTATTTCTTTCCTCACATGCATTCCACAGTGGTGGAGTAGGGATAGTAATATGTTTCTCAAACAATAAGATTTTAGAAAACACAAAGTTGAGTCATTATTGTTGGAAATAATTTAATCTCCTTATATTTTCTTTTTTCTTTAAACAGAGATTCAAGGTATGCATTTTTTTTTCTTTCCCTGTTTGGAAAAATACATTCAAGGAAAAGCACAAAAGTATAAAAAGTATGGTTTTTATAACTATCATCTTTCTTCTGTTGCAGAGAAAGGGTCTGATAAGCCTGAGAATGCCTGTTTATGTCTTTGGTATGAAACTAACTTAGGAAAGATTAAAATGCTAGTTAACTCTTGGAAAAAAATGCTCCTCATCTATAATGAACTGCAGTTGTTAAATAGTGCCCTTGGTTTATTTCTCCCAAGTAAAGAACTTAACTCTCTGGGGATACACCCAGGAAGTCAAAACTCTAAAATCATACTTCACAAAGTATTTAATCATTTATATTAAGGGAATAAAAACGTTTGCCTCTTGGAATTCATGGTGGTCTCCCACTTCCTGGGACCATCTTTCATTCTAACATTTAAACAAAATGGCTCAAATCCCTTTTATAAAATAATACTATCTAGCTTCCATCTACTTCTCCCTTCTTTAGGGGCCAACTTTCTCTAAGATATTGAAAGAAACGGAGGTTATTTCAAATTTGCTTTTCTCTTGTCATATCCAGGACTCATAATCACTTAACTTCAGGCTTTCATTACTTTGTGGTTGGTTCCCACCTACAGCTTTGGAACTTTGCCTCTCTTCCTTCATTCCCCAAAGAGGTACTACTAATGTCAAATGAATGGGATTCTATGTTAAACAGATTTGTGCTGAAGACTTGAGGAAGACAAGAATCCTTGCATGATCAAAAAACAATTCTGCTGTTGAATCAGTTCAGTTCAGTGCAGTCTCTCAGTCGTGTCTGACTCTGTGATCCCCTGGACTGCAGCACGCCAGGCCTCCCTGTCCATCACTCAACTCCCAGAGTTTACTCAAACTCATGTCCATTGAGTCAGTGATGCCATCCAACCATCTCATCCTCTGTCGTCTCCTTCTCCTCCCGCCTTCAATCTTTCCCAGCATCAGGGTCTTTTCAAATGAGTCAGTTCTTCAGATCATGAGGCCAAAGTATTGGAATTTGAGCTTCAGCATCAGTTTTTCTAATGAATATTCAGGACTGATTTCCTTTAGGATGGAAATTTCCTTTAGGTTGGATATCCTTGCAGTCCAAGGGACTCTCGAGAGTCTTCTCCAACACCACAGTTCAAAAACATCAATTCTTTGGTGATCAGCTTTCTTTATAGTCCAACCCTCACATCTATACATGACTACTGGAAAGATCATAGCTTTGACTAGATGGACCTTTGTTGGCAAAGTAATGTCTCTGCTTTGTAATATGCTGTCTAGGTTGGTCATAACTTTTCTTCCAAAGAGTAAGTGCTTTTAATTTCGTGGTTGCAATCACCATCCGCAGTGATTTTGGAGCCCAAAAACATAAAGTTTGTCACTGTTTCCATTGTTTCCGCATCTATTTGTCATGAAGTGATGGGACTGGATGCCATTATCTTAGTTCTTTGAAAGTTGAGTTTTAAGCCAACTTTTTCACTCTCCACTTTCACTTTCATCTAGAGGTTCTTTAGTTTTTCTTTGCTTTCTACCATAAGGGTGGTGTCATCTGCGTTTCTGAGGTTATTGATATTTCTCCTGGCAATCTTGATTCCAGCTTGTGCTTCTTCCAGTCTGGCATTTTGCATGATGTACTCTGCATATAAGTTAAATAAGCAGGATGACAATATACAGTTTTGATATACTCCTTTCCCAATTTGGAACTAGTCTGTTGTTCCCTGTCCAGTTCTAACTGTTGCTTCTTGACCTGCTGTTGAATACCCTCCCACAAACCAAGTCCCTGAGAATTCCATCTGTCCAGACAAGTATTGCCCAACAAAACATTTGCAGGGTCCAATCCAGTAGCCACTAGCATCATATGGCTTGAACACTTGAAATGTGGCTAGTATAACTGAAGAACTGAATTTTTACTTTGATTAAATTTATGTGGGTAGCGGCTCTCATTGGATACCACAGGTCTAGAACTCAATTCCTTTTTTCCCCTAAGATTTTCACTCTTATTTATCAAGCATTAGTAGATAATTACAAAATCTTTGCTACTTTATTTCAAAGAAAGAGATTTCATTTAATTTTTTTCTCTAAGTCTTGTCTATCTAGATTACCCTGGGGTCCCCACTATATACAACAAAAATTTCCCCAAGTGGCCTATCAAAGTGTTTTCCTAGAACCAAAGAACAAATTTTGGTAAATGTCTATACCTAGGAAATCTTAAGTAGTTGCACATATTTTGTTTTAAAAGTTAATATTTTATTTCGATTACAATTTTTCTTCAGTAAAATCTTTGCCATACTCAGAAAGGAAGGTTGCCCATAAATTCTTTTCACAGGTAATAGTCTAGAAAAGATAAAAACGTATTATCCACTGTCCTATGAAAACTTCATAGGCTACCCAATCTCTATGACTTAAAGTCCTTGAATGAGAAAATTTTTAGGCAGACTTCTCCAAAACCAGAAGAAATCTCTTAAAATGTATGTGTAATTTAAATGGGAGAATAAGCAGCTGTCTATTGAGCATGAGGGAATGGGTGTGACCAGAATGTCAAGTTAGTTTTCTATCCTGAGGCTTGTGGCCTTGAAACTCAGGGCCCATTCCAAGATTCTGTCCCTTTGAAAACAGTGGACTCCTGTTATGAAAATAATCTCCTTTTCTCAACTTCCTTTTAGGGCCATATTCTGTGTGTACTTGACATGAAACTTTTCTTCCTAGGGACTTGCCTATTTCTCAAGTTCCTACTTTTATAAAAGGGGAGAGAGTCCCAGAGTAAACTAAGCCTATGTGCTCACAGAATCTAAAAGCTTCCATTCCTCTGGAAATTTCCTCTTCTTCCTTTTCTGCCACTATACTTGATGCTAGAACCTCCCCAGATAAGCCTTAACTTCCACATCATTAAAGTTGACTACTTGGTGTGCTTAGTGCTTTAAGTATCCACCATTTTCACAATCACAGTAAGTGGATGACATTTTCATTTCATGTAGTCTTAAGTCTCAACCTCAAAAACAGCTAGAATTCTGAGCTTTGCACGGCTTCAGTGATGGCTGGTGGCTACCCTAGTAAATTGTAAAACAATGATTAGAATTCTAACTCACAAGCGACATTCACCTCTACAGTCCTATGCTTTTCCTTGATTTGCTTCATGTAGACTGCAAGTTTTTATCAGGCCAGGTCAAATATATTCTATTTAAGCTCTTCTGTTCCAAACTGGTAGCAGAATAGTGGTGTTTATTGTCACTAGCCCCAAATCCTCTAACTAGAAGGGAGAATATCACCTGTCCCTATTCTATGGAGTCTTTTTAAAAAAATTATTTAATTGGAAGATAATTACTTTACAATATTGTGATGGCTTTTGCCATACATCAACATGAATTGGCCATAGATATACATGTGTCCCCCCATCCTGAACCCACCTCCCATCTCCCTCCCCACCCCACCCCTCCAGGTTGTCACAGAGCACCGGCCCTGGGTGCCCTGCTTTATGTATCAAACTCACACTGGTCATCCATTCTACATATGGTAATGTACATGTTTCCATGCTATTCTCTCAAATCATCCCGCCCTCTTCTCCCACCGAGTCCAGAAGTCTGTTCTTTACGTCTATGCCTCCTTTGCTGCCCTGTATGTAGGATCGTTGGTACCATTCTTCTAGATCTATGGAGTCTTTAAGTAATGAAATTCTGAGACCAGATTTTGGCTGACATCAACTTCTGCCCGTGTCTAAATTGGTGCCTCCTGTGTTGGGATGAAGTGTTTTCTGTTGGCTTCCAGTGCCACCTGTCTTTCTTCCTCCTGATGAATTATCCTTATTAACTGAAAGAAATGTCCTATTTATTTTGAGATATTATTATACAATTTTACTATAAATAGATCCAGTACTTCTTTTTTTCCAATTAAATTCTCTTTGACAAAGTTTTTCTAACTTCATATGATGAATATATGTATTTATACCATAAAAGTTTATTGAGCACACAGTATATGAAGATATAGTTCTAGATGCTAGGGATATAGTTCTAGATGCTAGGGATATAGCATAATTCACACAAATCTCCACTCTCAAAGAGTTTACATTATAGATGATGTAAACAGAAAATAAAGAGATGGTTATAAGCTCTGTAAAGAACTTTTCTGAAAGGGCAAATGTGAGAATGGAAGGGAAGCACTGAAAAGTGTCGGTGGGGTAGTTAATACTTTAGGTGAGATGGGCAGGGAAGAACTCACTAGTAAATAAACATCTGACCAGAGACTTAAAGGAGCTGATATAGTAAACTAGGTAGAAATGTGGGGAAGAGTGTTGCAAAAAGATGGGAACTGCAGGTACAAAGTCTTGAAATGTACAGGAAATAGCAAGATGGTCAGTGGAGCTGGAGTCAAGCTAGGAAGTGGAGCCATAGTAGCTGAAGTCAGAGAGAAAGAGAGAGAGAAAGAGAGGGAGAAGCATGAAACTACAGTGTCTTACAGATATGTGTACTTTGGTTTTACTCTGAGATGAGACCCGTTGAGAGGTTTGGGGCAGAAGAACAATCCACACCAATGAAGGTGCTTCTCTTCCTTCTTTGTGATGCATATTTAGAAATTAGTGGCTACTCTACAAATTTGTCAAGACCTGCTCCAGTGCTGTATGCATGTCTGGGCAGACACAGGAACATTCAATTCAAAGAGAGGCCATTAGAATTTCCTAACTTTCTTATATCCATCCATAAATAATCTGAGAGTTAAGGTTGGGATACAATTTGCAAAATTTCAGATGAGTCACCAATTTCTAAGCAAGGAAATGGAAAGATGGTGGAATAATCACTGAAGGAAGATCTTAAATGTCAACAAGAATGGACAATAAAAAAGCAGAGATATTTGAATCCTGACATGTCAGGAAGCACCCGTGGAGGGAAATAAACCGTGCTGTAGGATAATAGGGAGAAGGCAATGGCACCCCACTCCAGAACTCTTGCCTGGAAAATCCCGTGGACAGAGGAGCCTGGTAGGCTGCAGTCCATGGGGTCACTAAGAGTCGGACACGACTGAGCGACTTCACTTTCACTTTTCATTTTCATGCATTGGAGAAGGAAATGGCAACCCACTCCAGTGTTCTTGCCTGGAGAATCCCAGGGACGAGGGAGCCTGCTGGGCTGCCGTCTATGGGGTCGCACAGAGTCAGACACGACTGAAGCGACTTAGCAGCAGCAGCAGTAGGATAATAAGCCTGGGGGATAAAAATCCACCATATCTGTAAGAACTATGTTTTTAACCATTTCTCACAATATGAGTATTAGCCACATATAAGTAACAAAAACAAATTCAGATGAAATTTGGCTACACAGCCTGTTGCCATTACCACACCCACTGCAAGCCCCATACATCTGTAGGTCGTCATTATCATCATCCTTTTCCAGGAATATTAAGCAATTTGTCAGAGGACAAACATCTGGAAATAAACCTCTGCTGGCTTGAGCATGTCTTTTTGTTTTATAAACCATACTGCCTCTCTCTAGACATTATGATTCCAGACCAATTCCTCTATCCTTCAGAGGAAAACCATATTGACAATATGAACTCCAAATTTCAGATGAAACACTAAATTCACTGTGAACGTGTAGTGAATAAAGACTACTTTAAAGACATTTTAGTCTCATGTAACAACATGAAATTGTAACGTATATTGACAATAAAATAAAGACATAACTTTCCACTTTTTAGCTCTTTACGAAGAGCGCCAAGAAGTTTGGAATCTTTTAGAGATAAAATTTAAATATACACAACATAAGTTCATTATATTAGTCCTGTTATAATCCTAGTACCCAAAGTCAGCCATCATTGACATTTAGGCATAGTTCCTTTTGCTGAATCGTTTTGTTTTGATTTTTCTTTCTGACAACAGCAGAAACATAATATTTTTAATTTATGTCTGCACATAGTCTTACCTTATCATTTTAGTCAACATGATAGCAAAGCATTCCTCTTGTTTTATAAGCTCATCAAAATATAATTTTAGCTTAACACTTCTAAAATATTACATATTCATGAATTTTACTGTTTAAATTCTTTGCTAGCTCTGAACCACCTTCAGTATAAGGTCCCAAACTCCTTAGTGGAGCATATTAGGCTTGTGATGATTTCCTCTTTCTGACTCTCTGGTTTTTTGCTTTTTCTTTAATTTCCCAAATGTACCTTAGCCTCTCACAGTTTGGAAATGACTTGCTATTTTTGAGCCAATTGTACTTTCTCAGTTTTTGCATAGTTTCACTCACGGCCTTCAATGCCTTTACCATTATTACCTGATACAAAACATTCCTACTTGTCTTTAAAGAATGAGGTTTAGGATAGGCTTTTCTGAACAGCTGTTCTTGACTGCCACACTCCTACCCAAACCTCCCTAGTACTGATTTGGGGCCCCCGTCCTGGGAGTCTCAGAGAAGTCTTCAGTTATAGCAAGGCTGCTTTCCTTCTCTAGACAGGAGCTCCATAAGGGCAGGGACCTTGGATTTTTCATATTTGCATTACAGTTCTTAGCATAGTCCCTGCCACATAGGAGGCATTCATCGACTGTATGTTGAAAGCATGAATAAATGACCACAGTTTCTTGTCTGTGTCTCATTACTGAGCCCTTGTCATTAATGGGACACAGAAAAGTCCCTACTGTCCTTGTCCATTGTCACTTCCTCTGTTTACTGATTCATTCCCTACAGTTGCTTTAGGTTTTAGGACTCTGAGAGTTCTGTGTGTGCATTTGCTAATAAAGTTAAAAATAATCTTCAATGAGACAAATTTGAAATGAAAAACAAGGTGAAAAAATGCATATAAAGGATGCCTATGAATCTGCATATATTAAGTATGCATATGAAATTTCACATCTGACAAATATTCAAACGAATGATGGTATTAATTTTGAATATTAAAGCAATTACAAAACTAGATTTCTTAACTGGGTAGTTTCTACATAAGTTCCCCATTTCTGCCTCTACCAATTAAGGTTGCCATGACTACCTTTTAGAGTAATAGCTATAGCTACTATCCTGTACAGATATGTCCTCTTCAAACCTCTAACCAGAAATGAATCAAGAAGGGACAGACTTTATATGGAAGTGTGTTTAGTTCCAGATTTATGAACTTGAGTAAGTTAATCTCTGTGAGTTCAAAATTACCACCTGTAAAAGGGGAAAAATTATATTATCTAACCCATAAGACTTTGAGGATTATATATGTAACTGCATGAAAGAACTCTGTATATGCTCAATATCAGGTTTGTAGTCACTGACTTTATATATACTGTGTGACTCTTGCGTCTATATGCCTAATCAGTTATTGAACCTCAAGTTTACCTGCTAAAGGATCTGTATTTCTTTTAACTCCCAATTTTATTCCAATTTCCCTATTCTATAAAATCCATGACTTGGATTAATTCAACATTCAGTTTTGTGATCCTATTCAAATTCCTCTTTCCTCCCCTACTAACAAGATGTCTAAGCACTCTTAGAATCATGCCAACTGGTTGTCAATAGTCCACATTGAAGGTAGGATAGAGGTTCTTGCTTAAACAGTTAAGTAGTTATTTTCTGTATATATTTATAAACTCACTAACATCATCAATTGACTGCGTGCATGCTGTTGCTTCAGTCGTATCCAACTCTTTGCAACTCTGTGGACTGTAGCCCGCCAGGCTCCTCTGTTCGTGGGATTCTCCAGGCAAGAATACTGGAGTGGGTTGCTGTGCCCTTCTCCAGGGGATCTCCCCAAGTTAGGGATCGAACCCACGTTTCTTATGTCTCCTGCGTTGGCTGGTGGGTTATTTACCAGTAGCGCCACTTGGGAAGCCCAATACTGCCAATTACTTTACATAAATATTTTTCATGAACACAACATCTCTACCTGTAACATGAAGATAATATTACATATGAAAAAATTTTTTAAACTTTTAGAAGATAGAATTCTTTACACATAAATTCTTCTGATTTATGATAGATTTTCATTATAGTAGTCTTAAATTTGCATTAGGAAGATAAGTACTGCACAAGCTATTTGAACATGTACAATGAATATATTACTGTTTTTACTTGGTTAAAGCTATGTAACCATAAATAATTATTTTTTTTCTCTTCAAATTGCAGTACAATGGGGAAAAATAGACAAATGCGCATCTAACTTGATTTTAATCTCTTTAAGACTTCTAAATAAGAAGGTAAGAACCTAATAAGAATGTAACTTTATTTCACTGTTAAATTTCTCAAAAAGTCAAAATGCCAAAGCACTTTTATTTGTTTTGCAATGTAATTTATTTTGTTATCAAAATAAATCTTGCTATGAGGTATTAAAGGATGCACTAAGGCTACTATTTATGAGAATTATTGAGATCTTTGTTATAATTCTCCCAAATTTATAGAGTTAAATGTAGGTGTGAGTTGAATTTTTTTTGAGGTTTGTTTATCTGGGTGACAGCACATGCTAATATTGTGGCTGATTTATAGCCTTCCTTGGCTTTTAATTGTAAACTGTATGATAGACTGGTTTTGTAGAATAGTTTATAGATTTTGTTTCATAAACAATCATTTGTCCTCTCTCTTTCCATTTGAAAATGACCATATGGAAACTTCTTCCAGTTTAGGAAATAGATTAGAGTGGCTCTAAGACTTAGGGTTGGATTCAAACTGTAATATAAACCAATCTATTTATTGATATATGCAGTGTCATTAATGCTTTCACTGTGGTCATGCTTCTTGGTCAAAAAGATACAGAGACCGTTTTGCAACTGTACCACTTATGTATACAAAAAGTATTGCATTTAAAATCCTAATAAAATATATTCACATTTTGGATCCCAGAAAGCATCTACCACCAAGGGCTCAGTGGAGCCACCATTAGCCACCACTCACTTGGTCAAGGGAACAAGAACTCAGCAGTGGTAGGAAGGATGGGGTTTCTAGACTGAAAACAATGGATAGCAGGAGAGGTGAACTGGCTTCTTGGGGGAGGTTAATCAGAGGCACATGAAAAAGTTGGGAATTGGTTGATCAGGGGAAAATGAGAAAGTTCCCATCCTTCTCTTAAAATTCTTCAGTGTTCCTCTTCCTCTACTCCAATGAAGATACAACTCCTTACATCTTTGTCCCTAGAATGAATACTATGAGCCTCAGATGCAGTAATGAGAAAATGGATGTATGTAAACATCTTTACCAGCATAGTGATTATATTTAACCTAGACTTTGATATATATCAGTTTTAGTCATGGTTACAAAGTAAAATGGGCTTCCCCAGTGGCGAAGGGATAAAGAATCTGCCTGCAATGCAGGAGACTTGTAGGAGACACTGGTTAGATCCCTGGCTTGGAAAGATTCCCTGCAGAAGGAAATTGCAACTTGTATTAGTATTCTTGCCTGGAAAATCCCATGGACAGAGGAGCCTGGTGGGCTACAGTTCATGGGGTTGCAAAGAGTAGGACATGACTGAGCCACTAAATAATGGCAACATAAAGTAAAATACATAAGGATAGGAAATCAGTCACTCATTCCTTGTAATAGTTAAGGAAACAGAATAACCACGAGGTGGTGCTATATAACAAGAAATCTGAAGCCACCGAGCAGGAAACTGTTTCTTCGGGTATCTAATTCTTTGAAAAACTACCTTAAAACTGATAAATCAGAAGGAAACAAACACCGGGAATTTAAAGGGACAAAATACTAACCGCTCCATCTACCTCATTTTGTTAGGCCATTTTACTTTGGAAACATATTGGAAATAAATGAAGCTGTGGTTTTCTAGAATTAGGAACAAGAGCAAGATTTAAAGACCTTCAGAGAGAAAGCTTCCTCCCTTGGATTAGGGAAGTCCCTAATTTGGAAGTCCCTTGGATTTGGAAGTCCCTAATAAGGAAGTCCCTTGGATTTGGAAGTCCCGCCTGCTGTGGGACTAAGTGTGAGCAGGATGAAGGGCTAGAGCTTTGGGAACAAGAAAACAGAAGTGCTGCTGTTTCTTCCAGTTTTACATTTGTCAGTTTCTCCAGAGGGCACGCTATCTCTATGCGTTGGGCAGAGAATGGTTTGGGGCTGAGCAATATGGAATCTGTTGTGGAACCAACACTGGCTGATTTACATTAATAAAAAAGTGTTTGAAAAGTGTAAAGGGGCCAGTGACACTGGGGAAAAAAGAACAAATTTGTCCTGGTAAATCATAATAGTTTCGGTTATTTTAACTCCTATTTGGAGTCACCAAATAAAAAAAGTTTCCATCAAATAAGCTATATATATTAAAACTTTTTCCCCCACAAACTATAGCTGTAAATGAGATTATTCTATCTTTCATGTGATTTCTAAGACTGAGTATGGGCTAAACTAGTGTTTACATTCTATCCTCTGGATAATTGTTACGACTTCTTCAAAATACATGTGGCCTCTAGAGTTAAACCACCTGGCCCTTTAAAAGGAAACACATTTGGTAATGTGGGCAGATGAGGAAAGAACCATAAAAAATTTCTCATCTCAATAAAAAACTTTATAATGTCAGTTAGGATTTTCAAAACATTTAGGAAATATCTGATAAAAGGAGAGAGGTTAAAGAAGGCAGTTGGAAATTAAGATGTCCAGAGGCAAAAATAAGTCAAAATAAACGAAATGAAAGTAGTTAAGGCTTACTGCATATTCGAGAGAAGTATTCTGTGACTTTTAGTAGCATTTTCAAATTTGAGAGTGATGCTGTTATTTGGATATAATGGTAATACCATACTTTCCTTAGCAACTGATACATCTATGAAGAAAGAAGAAAACTGAAAAAGATAGGGAGTCAGCCTCAAGGACAGATTCAGACCCTCCCTGATCCCTAACTAGGAATCAGAAGGCCAAATTACCCAGAGAGAGATCATTTTCTTGATTCGGGCATCTGTTCCAGCTGCAAACCCATCTTGCCCTTTCTTTTCATCACCAAGTAAGTGCCAGGGATGCCCCAATTTCCATTTACCATTGGTTTTTCCACACTCTGTAATGTGGTTTCCCAATTTAAAACACTGCAGGATGTCACCAGATTCTTTTCCAGTAGATTGTCTTCTCCCTGCCCCAGTCATCTTGTGTGACACCTGACTGGGTCCCTCATGGAAGTCTGGCTTCCTTTGTCTTCTGTTAGAAGCTCTCCCGTGTCTTCCCAGTGGCCCCCTGAATGGCCTTCTCCGTCTTCTCTTCAACTCTTGCTTCTTGGATGTTGACATCCCTGGGGTTCACTTTTTTCCTCCATCTCTAATCACTTCATTGGCATGAGCTTTCCCCTCCTTGGACAGTCTTCTAATTCTTTGCTGATAAATCTCAAATCCATGCTCAATCCTAGCCACTCCTAGAGCTATAAAACTTAATATCCCGTTATCTGAGGAACAACTCCATAAAATGTTTATGGGCACCTTGAATTTGGCAGGTTCCCAGACTGATACCTAGCATTTTCTGCTGAATCTTCCCTTGCCTTCTTCTTCTTTTCTTTTCTTTTTTTTTTTAATAAAGGAGTACTATCTGTTCCCCAGCTGGAAACTTTGGAATCTTTTCTCTCCTACATGATATACTTCAGTATTCATCAGTAAGTTTTTGGAATGTGTTTTATGTTTTACCACATCATGTGTTATGTGTATTTTTTGCTTTATATGTTTAAGGACATTATATATTTATGCACATTAACCATATCTTTGTTCAGATTTTATTTTATTATTTCCCTCACTCTTCCAATAGCCCCATAACCTGTTTTTTTTCATAGGTTTCAGTTAGTCCTTCATGCAAATGTGTGTCAGTTCTAACTTTCCAAAAGACAAGTCAGATCCCACATCACATTTTTGTTCTTACAAACTTCTTCAGTCTTCCCATGATCCACTGATTAAAACTGAAAACTTAACTAACATGACATTCAGAATTATTTATTATCTGGTCCTGGCATACTTTTTCAGACTCACTTTTTGCTCTTACACTTGAGTCACCCCAAAAGACACGTCATCACTGCTGCTGCTGCTGCTAAATTGCGTGAGTTGTGTCCAACTCTGTGCGACCCCATAGACTGCAGCCCACCAGGCCCCCCCCCCATCCCTGGGATTCTCCAGGCAAGAACACTGGAGTGGTTTGCCATTTCCTTCTTCAATGCATGAAAGTGAAAAGTGAAAGTGAAGTGTCTCAGTCATGTCCGACTCTTTGCGACCCCATGGACTGCAGCCCACCAGGCTCCTCCATCCATGGGATTTTCCAGGCATGAGTACTGGAGTAGGGCGTCATCGCTTCTCCAGTCATCACTGCTACCCATCTGCAAATTCCAGTCTCTGTGTCTAAAAGGTCCCTTTCCCCATTTTCTACATCATATTGATCAAGACTCAGATCAAACATCAATTTCTCTTGGAGAGTGAGTCATATTATTTTCTAGCACCTCTTCCCTAATAAGAATTCTGTGAATGTTTTATTTTTAAAAAACTGTAAGAGGATTCCAAGTCATTAATTAAATAATTGATTTATTTTAAAATCAACTTCTATGAGTAATTTGTGTTAACTACCACGGTGGGTCATGGGAAGGCAAAAATGAATCAGACTTAACTTTTGTTCTTAAGGAACTCACAGTGAATTAGGTGATAAAGACAGAGATAAGCATTGTTATAATGCAACTGTCCAGCCCATTGCCTCCATGAAGGAAATAAATACTATCCTTTCCAATACCCAGCATAATTTTTGTGTACACCAGTGGATCTCTCTTCAATTAGACATGGGCACACACTGTAGGCTCAGCCAGCAGTTCATACTCTATTTCCTTTTTCCTTTTCTTTCTTTTTTTCAGCATGACCAGGGCTTGCAGGATTAAACTGGTTTTCTTCTCTTCTCTAAAGCTGCCTTGCCACTACTTGATTTTCTTGGGCTTCCCTAGTTTCCCATAAAGAAAAGCAAACAGACACTTTCATTAGATGGGTTTTACTACTGTATGATCAAGACTGGAAAATAGACAGAGCAGAATGGAAATAATACACAGGGAATTTATCAAGTTTAAGAGGATCTTCCAAAATTAATTTAGTGTGTCCTGGCATACTGTTTCTGAGGCAGCTGGGTGTCCCATTGGTTTTCTGCTTTGAGTTTTATTCCATAAAGTAAACTCACTGCTCTCCCTCCTTCTCAGTTCAGTTCAATTCAGTTCAGTCACTCAGTCGTGTCCAACTCCCTGTAACTCCATGAATCACAGCACGCCAAGCCTCCCTGTCCGTCACCAACTCCCGGAGTTCACTCAGACTCACGTCCATCGAGTCAGTGATGCCATCCAGCCATCTCATCCTCTGTCGTCCCCTTTTCCTCCTGCCCCCAATTCCTCCCAGTATCAGAGTCCTTTTCAGTGAGTCAACTCTTCGCATGAGGTGGCCAAAGTACTGGAGTTTCAGCTTTAACATCATTCCTTCCAAAGAAATCTCAGGGTTGATCTCCTTCAGAATGGACTGGTTGGATCTCCTTGCAGTCCAAGGGACTCTCAAGAGTCTTCTCCAACACCACAGTTCAAAAGCATCAATTCTTTGGCACTCAGCTTTCCTCACAGTCCAACTCTCACATCCATACATGACCACTGGAAAAACCATAGCCTTGACTAGATGGACCTTTGCTGGCAAAGTAATGTCTCTGCTTTTGAATATGCTATCTAGGTTGGTCATAACTTTCCTTCCAAGGAGTAAGCATCTTTTAATTTCATGGCTGTAGTCACCATCTGCAGTGATTTTGGAGCCCAGAAAAATAAAGTCTGACACTTTCCACTGTTGCCCCATCTATTTGCCATGAAGTGATGGGACCAGATGCCATGATCTTCGTTTTCTGAATGTTGAGCTTTAAGCCAATTTTTTCACTCTCCTCTTTTACTTTCATCAAGAGGCTTTTTAGTTCCTCTTCACTTTCTGCCATAAGGGTGGTGTCATCTGCATATCTGAGGTTATTGATATTTCTCCCGGCAATCTTGATTCCATCTTGTGCTTCCTCCAGCCCAGCGTTTCTCATGATGTACTCTGCATATAAGTTAAATAAGCAGGGTGACAATATACAGCCTTGACGTACTCCTTTTCCTATTTGGAACCAATCTGTTGTTCCATGTCCAGTTCTAACTGTTGCTTCCTGACCTGCATATCGGTTTCTCAAGAGGCAGGTCAGGTCGTCTGATATTCCCATCTCTTTCAGAATTTCCCACAGTTTATTGTGATCCACAGAGTCAAAGGCTTTGGCATAGTCAATAAAGCAGAAATAGATGTTTTTCTGGAATTCTCTTGCTTTTTTGATGATCCAGTGGATGTTGGCAATTTGATCTCCAAGTAAAACCAGCTTGAACATCTGGAAGTTCGTGGTTCACATATTGCTGAAGCCTGGCTTGGAGAATTTTGAGCATTACTTTACTAGAGTGTGAGATGAGTGCAATTGTGCGGTAGTTTGAGCATTATTTGGCATTGCCTTTCTTTGGGATTGGAGTGAAAACACCTTTTCCAGTCCTGTGGCCACTGCTGAGTTTTCCAAATTTGCTGGCATATTGAGTGCAGCACTTTCACAGCATCATCTTTCAGGATTTGACATAGCTCCACTGAAATTCCATCACCTCCACTAGCTTTGTTGGTAGTGATGCTTTCTAAGGCCCACTTGACTTCACCATTATGCTCCCTCATTCTAACTGCCACTAAAGGGCTTGCTTACATCATTCTCTTTAGAGTTCCCTTTCTAAGCAAAGAGGCTAGAAAGATCTATCAGAATAGTACAAAGTTGATCCAAGTACTATCACCTTAGCTCTCCCTTCCGTTTAAGGGGCTGATTCATGTCTCTCTAGATCTTCACACTTGAAATATATAAGTCCTCCTGACCCCTGCCTCACATGGGAAGTTTCACGCTTGGTCTTAACACTAAAGAAACTTATTTCAGTCCTTGATTTATACTTTTCTTATCCTAACTTTCTCTTACAGCGTCCCTGGAAACCATAGTGATGACAGAAGTCACTTTCTTTGATTAGTATACCATTTCTTCATGAAGGTAAAAGTTTGTTAATAAGTGACCATTCATTTCAAGGCAAAGGAAGCACAAGACTCACTATTGTGAGTCAACTCTAAGAGGGCAGTAATTTCTTGGGTACTTGTTTTGTTCAGTGACTTGTTGTTAATACCTAAAATAGTGCCTGAAGGTAGTAGGCTAATATTGTTTAAAAGAAGGAAGACATTATGTTTCAGTATCTTAACTTGTGAGAATCTCAAATTAACTGAAAGAATAAAATAATACATTCAATAAACACTTTAAAAATCTCATAAATAATTCTGAGTACTAATAAAACTAAGATATTTTGGCTTTTCTAGATGTATTTAAAAGTCATAATCTATAATTTTAGCTTTTTTAATGCAGATGATACAATCAGAACAATTTCTTCTGTTGTCAGTAATAGTTTTTTTAATAACAATGACTTATCTAAGTGTCTAATTTTCATACAAAATTATACATTGTTCATGTTACATTTAAAAATAGTTTATAAGAAAACTTTATCTAGGAAGCCAGTGGGTAGAAGTTAATATTTTAAATTAACTGAGATTAAGTCAACATAGTGATTTTTGTGTACTTAAATAGTCACTCTAATCAGTGCTTTCCCTTAGTTATGATAAATTGTATGTTAACAGATTACAAAGACAAAAATGAAACAACATAAATCCAGCGTCACAAATTTACTCTTGCGTCTGTATTTTAGGAAACATATTCTCAAACACTATAATGCATAAGAATCAGGTAGAATTCTTCATAAAGTCTATGGTGGGGCTCAAGAATCTTGAATCTTAGTAAGTACCCAGGTGAATCTGGCGTGGGCAGTGAGTGCATTAAAACTTGAGTATCTTGTTCTCAGGAATCAGACTTGCCACCTTTGTAATGTGATGACAGCATTGTCATTATCTTTAAAAAGGAGTCTGTATTTACATTTTTAATACTTATTATCTAGTTCCTTATATTATATGGTTGAATATAGTAGTATACTTAATATGTCTTTAGTTTAGCTAATTCTCGGTTAGCATATGTTATTTAGTGTATGAGTTATGTGTGTAAACTGTATGGATTTAAATCCTTATTCTGTAATATATAACTTTGTGATTTAATGAAATTTATTAGCCTCTCTGAGTAATAATTTAACAATTATTAAACTGGCCTCTTACCTCGTAAGGTTGATGCCAGGATAAAATGAGTATTGGGACACAGTAACCACCAAATAAACATTCATTATGACTATTCAACGGAGAAGGCAATGGCACCCCACTCCAGTACTCTTGCCTGGAAAATCCCATGGATGGAGGAGCCTGGTGGGCTGCAGTCCATGGGGTCGCTAAGAGTCAGACACGACTGAGCGATTTCACTTTCACTTTTCACTTTCATGCATTGGAGAAGGAAATGGCAACCCACTCCATTGTTCTTGCCTGGAGAATCCCAGGGACGGGGGAGCCTGCTGGGCTGCTGTCTATGGGGTAGCGCAGAGTTGGACACGACTGAAGCGACTTAGCAGCAGCAGCAGCATGACTATTCAAATTGCTTTGTGGTTTTGTCTATTATATGGATTTAAAATTTTTGTTATTATTTTATACACAGATCTCAGTACATAAACCTTAAGGTTTGCCTAGAACAGTCCCATTTTATGCCTATTGTCCACAAATTCTCTCTGCTTTACTATTTGTCCTGGGCCAAAGTTTTATGGTTTGGACAATAAATTATACGGTCACCATTAAATGAGTTAGTATAACTTTGTGAAAGCACACAATACATAATTCAATAAGTATCAACCGATTGCACATAAAAATCTTCTTTTTTTCCTCTAGACATGAAATTTGGAGTTTTGTAGCTATGATTTATTGTGGACTGCCTGCTAATCTGACCCCATGAAATCCTTTTATTTCTATTAGTATCTGAACTGAGCTAAGCTTCTCAGCAGTGACTCCACCAGTGAAGTGATGCAAATGCCAGTCAACCAGACTTGACCCCCTTGAGCTCCAGATTAGTTTTATTAATCAAGATTCACGACATTATTTGCTACATCAATGGAATCTGTAGCATCTCTCACCCAGAGCCAATTCTGCTAAACAAGTTCCAAGAATTAAATCTGTGTCAGTTGAGCAAGTGAATTTCTCTCTCCTTTCACTCTCCCTTTTAATTTCTTAGGAATAATCTAACTCCATCTCGTGTATACCTCATCTAAGTACATTTTCTTTTCTATAATAAGAATGTACTGGAAGATGTTATCTAAACCTAACCAGAGAGGAGATTCTGTGACCAATAACTGGTAGGTGGCTCTTAAATTTCTGGGCCAAATTAGTGTAGAGAGTTGATTTCAATGCGTTATGTGAGTTTGAAGAAATAAACTGCTCCCATGTCCCCTTTTTGGGGTTGGATTGAATTTCTATCTCTTTTTTAGAAGCTAAGCTAAAGTTCTAAATGTTAGATTTCTCCTGGAACAGTGGATATAGTAATATCTTTCAGGGAGCATGTACAGATTTTTCTGTTTGACCCTAAAACATCACAGGGTGTCACGCCACATCAAACAGCTTGACTCTAGAAAGACAGTATACAACATTTTTTCTGCCCTCAGAACTTAAGTATACAACCTAGAAAATTCCCTTTATAGAAAAAGAAAAATATAATTGTAGCTATTTAGCATATGCCAACTGAAACTGATCTATATTTATAACAAGTTGCTCAGGCAAGTAAACAATTATTTAAAGAGGGGTGGATATGTACATAGGTGCAACATAAGCAAGAGGTGAAGTCAAGTTTTAGAAACTTGAAGTCTTCTATTTTTCCTGAAGCAAGATTGCATCTAACATCCCAAATCAGTGAATGTCCATCCTTATTTTTAAGCTATCAAAAAATTCAGGGTTTTGTTTCTTTCTCACAAGTTTCTTTGTGGTTCTCATTATGCCTTCCAGACAGTAGAAATAATTTTATGTCTAAGTTAAATCTGAGAATGCACCCAAGTTAGAGCTGCCAGATAAAATATGACTCCTGATTCAATTTAAGTTTCACATAAACAATAAATAATTTTTACTGCATCTATGAAACATTTAAATTAAACTACATAATAAACTAAAAACCTAAAGCAAACTAAAAACGTCAATGCAACTTAAATTTGAATTGCAGATAAATATTTTAGTATATCTTAAATATTACATGGGGTGGATTTGTACTACAAAAGAGAGTTGTTTAAATTTATTTTTAATCTGCTAAACCTGATACCCTTAACCCAAATCTACCTGTCAACTGAGTCTTTAAACTTTAGAAAGGAGGCTAGTTATGGTTTAGCACATTTATCCCAATGGATAGAAAATTATGATATTCGGCTGATTAAACGTGAGAAAATAGGACTTGTGACTTCTTCATATGAGCCACACTGAACCCAGTGTAATGAAATTCAAATACAATGAGAAAGTGTGAACACTCGTTTAGAATTCATTATAGTGGGTTCTGACTTGGAATAATGCATTGACTATTTTTAGCTGCTGGCCCTCTAATAGGATATGAACAAAATATATTGAAAAGAAATATGCACAGTCTGGTCATGTGAGAGCCCTTGATAATGACATGAGTGCTCTGGGTAGTTAAATGGAAATCATATTCATTAAATGTATTTTGGCTACCCATTTGAGTGAGTGGTCAGGAGAATGATAACAAGAACAGCAGTATGAGAATTCAGATTACAGTGGCAAGTTGAAAATGAAAGTACATAAAAATAGAGCACAGTTGAAAATAGAGGAGGTGAGCTAATTATATTAGAAGAAAAAATAATTTCTAAATATATGGGTAAGAGTGTGTAGGCAGAGATACCTAGAGAGGACCCGGGGCTAGACCTTTTGTGTGACCAGCAATGTAAATTTATTTAAGGAGCAAATGAGAGGTGTGCAAAAGCAAGAGCAAACCATGGCTGAACAGAAATCCTCCTATCCTAATCAGCTCTGGTAGAAGTCAGGGTGGGTTTAAGTGCTGAAAATTTTATGTTAAGGAAACTGGCGGAGGATATTTAATAGCAAGTCAAAAATATAAATGGGATGAAAAACCCGCATGAGGGAAGATAAAGAAATAATGATGCCATGGATAGCAGAAGGAAAGGCTGCAATGAGATTTATTTACCCCCCAAAAATATTGTTAAAAAAAAATGGAGATGATATCCAAATAGCTTTACTTTTTTAGTGTAAAATCTCAGGGGAAAGCTCTCTTATACCTGACACTGGGGCCATTTTCTATCAGCTTTGTAGGGACAAAGGGACTGAATTTGGCATCCTCGATGGTCTATACTTCCTAAATAATTCACAGTATTTAATTTATTTTATTGAACATGTACTGAATACTATCCTGGGCACTGGGAATCTATAAATGAGTAAGTCATACAGTCTTTGACCTTGAGGAGTTAACAGTTCTGTGTATGTATGTTGGGAGTGATTATAAGTAATTTGATGTTTCTGGACTATAAATTTCACTGTGAGGAAATTTAAATAAAACATAGGCATGAAAAGAACACATATTTATTAGTACTGAATATGAAGGCGTTAATATACATGCAAAATATACAAGCAGAGAGAAAATATTATGTTATTATGCTAAAAGATAGCTCAGCACCTGAAAAGTTTGTTTTCCCCCATTACCTTAGGAACTTACTAGCACAGAGTACTCATAAATTTTCTATTCTGTGTGTGTTTCTGAGGGGCTAGGGTAGGGTGTGTTGACTTACATATTCAACACTAAAGAATGAAGAAGTAAACTGGAATGTTTATCTAAAAATCTTTAAATTTTTGAAAGTGAAGTAAAGTGAAAGTCACTCAGTTGTGTCCAACTCTTTGAAACCCCATGGACTATAGCCTGCCAGGCTCCTCTGTCCATGGAATTCTCTAGGTCAGAATACCGGAGTGGGTAGCCGCTCCCTGCTCTAGGGAATATTCTCAACTCAGGGATCAAACCCGGGTCTCTTGCAAATTCTTTACCATCTGAGCCACCAGGGAAGCCCCAAACTTTTGGAAGCCAGCCTTATTTAGGCAGCAGGTATAGATTTCCCATAAATGTAGTAGATGTTTGCATGCTTAGAGCTTTAAGACTTACTTTGAACCTTCATCTGTTCTATGGGTCCCCTATCCACGGTTATTTATTATTTGTTTTCTTTACTTGCCTCTTTAGTTTGACACAGTTAAACCAGTTTCTTCTGGAATTTGACCTCAACTTTGTTAATGTTTGTCTCATCTCAGTCACTGCAAATGCCCTTCTTAGTTCAGGCCATAGAATACCTTGTTATGGTTTGTTCTTACCAAATCTATCATGGGGGTCGGGAACTGGTATTTGGTTTGAATCTAGGGTTTCAGTTAACAGTTACTCTCATTAAAGATAAAACAAACAAACAAAAAACCCAAACAAACACACAAAAAAGAATCCAGTTATTCTAACAAGATCCATGTGGAGAATCAAGGCCAGAGGAAAAAAAAAATTGGTCCCAAATTTTATTCTCTAGAGAGCAAGGTTATACCATGAGGCTCTGTTGGGGTTGCTAGTACCCTGCCCCATGCTCATCCCTTACAGAAATACTCTGAGGTTTGCTGCTGCTGCTGCTAAGTCGCTTCAGTAGTGTCTGAGTCTGTGCAACCCCATAGACGGCAGCCCACCAGGCTCCCCTGTCCCTGGGATTCTTCAGGCAAGAACACTGGAGTGGGTGGCCATTTCCTTCTCTAATGCATGAAAGTGAAAAGTGAAAGTGAAGTCGCTCAGTCGTGTCCGACTGTTAGCGACCCCATGGACTGCAGCCTACCAGGCTCCTCCGTCCATGGGATTTTCCAGGCAAGAGTACTGGAGTGGGGTGCCATTGCCTTCTCCACACTGAGGTTTAAGATACACAATACAAAGACAGAAAGAGAGCAGGATGATAACAAGTTTTTTCCTTAGGCTGAGGGTCTTCTCAGACTGCCTGTCCAAGTAGAGCCTCTTTTGGAGTCTATTTTATGCCACATCAGTCTCAAGGAAGAAGAAAAATACAAGGAAAGAAGAGTCAAATAGAAAGACTGTCTACTGAGAGGGGCAGCTCTATCGTATTGACCCCTAAAGTGTCCCTAAGCCCACACTCATCAATTTCAGTCCTCTTCCTCTTTGGACATGAAATAGGAGGACAGGAAAAAAAAATATAGATGCGCCCCAACAGAAAAACAGAAGGGGTCTGAGCGTTTGACTATTCTTACGCCAAACCATTAGGACATTTATGCATCACTTTTTATAGAGAAACTGTTCTATGTCAGGAATTGTTCTGGCTGCTCTCACAGAGCTTGTATTCTAGATCTAGGGCTGTCTCAGGCAACTGAGGAATACTGGGGCTTCTATTGGCTTGTACCTGCATGCACTCAATCTCCCCAACACACAAGAAAGATACTGGCTTAACTCTTGCTGTGTCTTATTGATAACTTTGTGTCAGCTGTCTGGATTTTTCATAGTTTAGATTTCCAACTATTTTTCTTGATGAACTCTAACTCATCATTAAGACTTCTTTTGTGAAGTCTTTTCCCAAAATGTTACCTCCAACAAAATAGAATACACAAGAGGAACAAAAGACTACTTGTTCTGCCATGGATTCAAGGTAACAATGGAAAATAATAAATTGAAAAATAAAAAAAGAAATTCCTAAATATAAGTGACAAGAACAACATTGAAATATTATCTTGCAGGATGAACATACCTATAAAGAATAGGTATTCATATCAAAAGTGTTGCTGATTAAGTAAATTACTGAATGAACAATTTTTTAGTAGATGAGTTTTGTGAACGAATGAGTGAAAAGCATATCAGAGTGTACTAGTGAAAAACTAATAAAATTAAGTCAGCATAGCTGTAGTTTCTAAATGCCGAGTAATTATATAAAATATTGACTTGAGGTGTTATTATGCATTACTAAGTGTAGTATATAACAATTTATAGTCAAAGAAATGCTTAAGTCAGAATTTCAATGAAATGCTCAACAGAATAAGGGCTAATATGAAAGTTTTTTAATATATTTATGAGGATGATAAAACTAGCTTTAAAGTTGACCAGAATGTTTTAAAGGAGAGAAATATTCTGTAAATGCCTTTTAAGATACACATCAAGTATATTGAAAATGGAATATAAAGTTTATAATTGGCCTACAAAAACTTCAAGTGATTTATAATGTATATTGGTTGCACATTGTAAAAGAATTACTACCCATAAAAATGTCTTCATGACAAATATAGATCTAAATGCTTATAATAAATATTGGACTTCCTAACTTTCCATTATAGAAAGTTTGTTCTGCTTGTATATCAGAACAGTTACAACTTGGTGAGTCAGTAATCTTCATACATTTTAATTTCACCATTAAGCCCTTATTTCTATGAAACCTCAAATAATTCTTAGGTACAGGTGAGATGGGTGTGTGGAGTGGAAAGAACTGAACAGCTCAACTTCCCCATTTTCTTACTCTGTGACCTTGAGAAAAAATGTCCTAACGTCTATAAATCTGGATTTTCTCATCTGTAAAATCTGCAAAAAATCTGTAGGAATACTAGCACTAGCATTGGAGTGGAAAAAATTAAATGAAATCACATATGTAAGTATTGAGTCCTGTACCAGTTCACAGGAGGCATAAAGTAAATGGGAATTCTTTTCTTTGCTTGTTGCACAAAACTAGGTTGGAAGCAGAAGGAAAGAAGGAAAAGTAGGTGAATGTTACATGACTGATGCCCTGGTACCTCCAAAATATCCTAAGGGTCATACATAGAGCTGCACCCAGGCAAACACTAAAGGATGAGAATGGGAAGGACACAGAAGTGGGAGACGCAGCCACACTGGTTATAGCTACAGATAGGAAAGAGAACACTCGAGACACTGCAGCGGGGCTTCCCTGGTGGTCTAGTGGTTGAGAGGCAGATGCGAGGGACACAGGCTTGATGCGAGGGACACAGGCTTGATCCTCGGTCCAGGAAGATCCTACATGCAGCAGAGCAGCTGGGCCTGTGTGCCATAGCTACTGAGCCAGCACTCCAGAGCCCACGTGCCACAACTCCTGAAATCCGTGCACCTAGGGCCTGTGCTCTGCAACAAGAGAAGCCACTGCAAGGAGAAGCCTGCATGGAGCAATGAAGAGTAGCCTCCACTTGCTATGAGAGAGAAAGCCCGCACAGCAAAGATCCAGTGCAGCCAAAAATAAATACACAAATAAATCTTAATAAATAAATAAATAAATACAAAAACCCTGCAGGAAACAGCTGGAGTGTGTCAAAAAGGACAGCCTGCATCGATCTCACATGTGGGAAATCCTACTAAGTAGTGAATCAGAACTCCAACTTTGCCTTTCTGTCCAATGTCACTAGTTCTAAGATTTCCAACCGTTTGTCTTTAACCTTCTGACTTCTAAAATCAAAGCAGGTGAATTACAGCAATGAATTCAGATTTTAAATTCTAAGTATATCTTTGTATGGGCTTCCCTGGTGGCTCAGATAGGAAAAAATTTGCCTGCAAGTTAGGAAGATCTCCTGGAGGAGGGCAGGGCAACCCACTCCAGTATTCTTTCCTGGAAAATCCCTTGGACAGAGGAGCCTGTTGGGCTATGCCCACGGGGTCGCAAAGAGTTCGGACATGACTGAGTGACTAACACTTTCACTTTCACATGTTTGTATAAGTTTACTGACCTCATTAAAATTTCTTTGAAATGGCATATGAATAGTTAAGACATTATTTTTATTAAACATATCACTTGTCTTATTGGAGGTAGGCAGGAGACAATTAGAGAAAATTTGTCATTTTGACAGTTACTGTCTAGGGTAGGCTTTGACATCAGAAAGGGTAAAACTAATGTACATACTTGTCCTTGCTTTAGACAAATGAGTTCACTCGTAGGGGTCAGGTTCTGTTGCTGAAAATTGAAGAGATTTTTTTTTCTTTCAAAGAAATAGTATTTTTATAACTCTAGCAAGTGTTTGAGTAGTCACTTGATATAATTTGTTATGTTTTAAAAATAAATCTTGGTAATGCTTCAGAAAATTAAAGCAAATATCATAGATTTTATAACAGTGGTAAGAGATAGGGAAGAGAAGCAAGTAAAAATGATACAATTTAGTAAGTCTCAATTTTGATCAGACAAAAGAAGCAAGGCAGCAAGATGTGTCAATTTATGTAACCTAATTCAATCACTGTCAAACCTATCTTGAGGGCCCTGCCAATGTTATAACAAAACCTGTACTCTGAGTCAATATTTTCTTACTTCTTCAGCTTATCAAACATCTTCTAACTTTCATCACTTTATCACATTTTGAAAATTCCGTTGTTTTTTTTTTTTTTTTTGAGTAAGATGTCAAAGACACTTTGGTGGCAGAACTTGCTACCCTCGGAAATGCGTCTCAGTCTGAAATGCCTTTACTTCTGTTCTGTTCTAACCAATTATCTGGTGTTCTTTGCAAATACTGATTATAAATATCACTAGCTTTAATGACCCACCTTCAGCTTCTCATGCTTCAGAAATGGATCATTAACTTATTTTAAAAATTTCCCAAAAAGGTTAGTCCTATCCACTTGTCCTTCATTTAATTTCCAGCCTGCAAAGTAGAAGCAGCAGAAGCTGTACTAAGTGATATTCTGGACCAGAAAAAAGGATCAGATTGCCGGCAGAGCATATTTAAAACAATGATTAATCTCTCTGAATTTGATAGTCAAAATATTGTGTTGCTAACTAGAAGTTTTAATGATCACTGTAATTTAACTGATGGATTCAGTAATAAAGCTCCAGTGCTGTTTTATAACATTTAACACTGATTACTATGGTTAAGGTTACAGAGAACAGGGAAGAAATCCCTTAGGACCCGTGTAACATGCTTCCAGTAATCTGGGTGGCAGATTGTGCATAATGACTGCTGACAAACAACTAACCAGGAAAGTTATCTTACTTGGTAGTAGCTTTGGTCCTGCCCTGGGTCCTGTCTTATAGATGAGGTGCCCCAAATCTCACACAAAATATCTATCCACCAAGACATCACTCTATGTAAAGTTTAGCTTCTTGCAGAGGAAATTAAAAAAAATGAACATTATCAAATTAACAATGTATATCATTTTTTAAGTACCACTGGAAATATGAAGACTTAATAATGTTAGCTTTATACAGTAATGTATAATGGTGTTGTCAATCATTTTGGAAGTAAAGTTCAAGATGTTTCTGTAAGATGAAGTTTCCTTCGTGAGGCCTTGTGGTTTAAGATGCTATGTTTGAGTTCATCTCTCTCAGGTAAGTGAGGTTATAATTTTGATTTTCATCTTTCTAATAATTAGTAATGTCGAACATCTTCTTATATGCCTACTGGCCATGTGTATGTCTTCTTTGGAGAAGTGTCTATTAAGGTCTTCTACCCATTTTTTAGTTGGGTTGCTTGTTTTTTCATTGTTGAGTTGTATGAGCTGTTTGTATATTTTAGAGATTAAGCCCTTATCAGTCACCTCATTAGTAAATTTTTTCTCTCATTCTGTAGGTTGTCTTTTTCTTTTTGTTTTTTAATGTTTTCATTTGCTGTGCAAAAGCTTGCAAGTTTCAGATCAAAACTATAGTGAGGTACCACCTCACACCATTATGAATGGCCACCATTCAAAAGTCCACAAGTAGCAAATGATGGAGCAGATGGGAGAAAAAGGAACCTTTGTACACTGTTGGTGAGAATGTAAGTTGGTGCAGCTACTATGGAAAACAGTATGGAGTTTCCTCAGAAAACTAAAAAGATAATTACCCTTTGATTACTATGTGATCCAGGAATCCTACTCTTGGGTATGTGTCTGGACAAAACTACAATTCAAAAAGATACATGCATCATTATGCTCATAATAGCATTTTCCACAATGGCCATGACATGGAAACAACCTAAATGTCCACTGATGGATGAATGGATAAAGAAGATGTGATATATATCACAATGGAATGTTGCTCAGCCATAGAAAGAATGAAATAGTGCCATTTGTAGCACCACGGATGGACATTGAGATTATCATTCTAAATGAAGTAGGTCAGGAAGAGAAGGACAAATACTGTATCATATCACTTATACGTGGAATCTAAAATATGGCACAATGAATCTATGGATCTACAAAACAGAAATAGACTCACAGACACAGAGACCAGACTTATGGTTGCCAAGGGGGAGGGGGTGAAGGAGGGGTGTGGACTGGGAATTTGGGGTTGGTAGATACAAACTATGGGAGAAGGCAATGGCACCCCACTCCAGTACTCTTGCCTGGATAATACCATGGACGGAGGAGCCTGGTAGGCTGCAGTCCATGGGGTCGCTAATAGTCGGACATGACTGAGCGACTTCACTTTCACTTTTCACTTTCATGCATTGGAGGAGGAAATGGCAACCCATTCTGGTCTTCTTGCCTGGAGAATCCCAGGGACGGCGGGGCCTAGTGGGCTGCCATCTATGGGGTCGCACAGAGTCGGACACGACTGAAGTGACTTAGCAGCAGCAGATGCAAACTATTACATTTAGAATGGATAAATGACAAGGTTCTATTGTATAGCACAGGGAACTGTATCCAATCTCTTGGGATAAACCATAAAAGAAAAAAAAATTTTTTAAGAAAAAAAATGTATATATATATACAGACACATGTGTACTCACACACACACACATATACACACACAGACCAGAGGCATTCCCTTATTCAGAAACATTCAGTAAATACATACTCAACATCTATTATTTTCCATCTCTTTTGATATGTGTGCATGTGTGTGTATATATATATGTGTGTGTATGTGTGTATATTGAAAGTCACTCAGTCGTGTTTGACTCTTTGCAACCCCATGGATTATAGCCCGCCAGGCTCCTCTGTCCATGGAATTCTCCAGGCAAGAATACTGGAGTGGGTAGCCATTCCCTTCTCCAGGGGATCTTCCTGATGCAGGGATCAAACCCAGGTATCCTGCACTGCAGGTGGATTCTTTACAACCTGAGCCACCAAGGAAGACCCTTAGGAATTTAGCCATTATTATTTTAACAGCTTCAGGTACAGTTCAGGAAGAGTTCAAGGCCTGATGGAAGCTATAATATTCAATATCCTATCATACAGCTAAAGAGTCATTTGTATGAAAGTATCCAGTTTACCTGGAGAACTGGCAAATGATATCAAAGTGGATAGTAATAAAAACAGTTGCTGAGTGATTCCAGCATGCTAATTGTCTTATACAATATTTTGGACAAAGCCCAAGACACAAAGAGGTAAAACCAAATCATATCAGTCCATATCCATTCTTTCCTCCTCCAACAGCATCAGAATTTTTAGCTGGAAACAGGATACACAGAATAAAACTACATTTTCTAGACTCCCTTTAGCCATTAGGGAGCCTCCTGTACAGGAGGCCCGTTGAAGCGTCATATGACACCTGGGAACCTTCTTTAGGAGATAATGCTCATATAAACTTTGTGCCGTGCTTCTTCGCTTCTTCTTCCATCTTGCTTCTTAGAATACACACATTTTATTTTGAACCATGAAGTTGAAACTACTTGTGACAGAGCAATGGGGCAGAAAACATGTTTTCTGACATTGTGAAGTGCTGTGGAGCCTGGCCTGTAAGAAGAGAAAGGAATAGGTTTCAAATCGTTTACACCACAGCTATGATGATTTTGTCACTTGTGAACAAATGAATTCTAAATCCATCAAAATTTATGGGGGCCAATTCAAAATGTGTGATTAATAAGGCTTTATTTTATCTTGATACATCATTAGTAAGTAGACAGGTTCTATTTAAGATTTTTACTTTTTATTCCTGTAAAAAATATTCTATTCTGTGGAGTCTACTAAAGGCTTCCTCGCCTCTTCCCTCTTCCTTGCTCTCCATCCAAAGGATCCAAAAAAGAATTTCCATTCTTTCAAATAGCCTGAACTGTAAAACACTTACACCTAACATACACACATGCACACTCATACACACACACATACACAGTGGGATATGGGATAGCAAACAGACGACTAATTCTGCCTGTAAGTCTCAGGAGTTCCACTGAGATGATATTATTTTAACTGAACCTTAAATGTAGAGTATAAAAGGGAGGCAAAATTTATGTCAAGCAGAATGGCCATCAAAATGAATAGCTTTCTGAAAGCTGATGACCAATTTTTGAAAATAAATAGGGTTAGCATGAGAGAAGTAGAAGATGATGCTGAGTCCACCTGGGCCTTGCTGAAGTCCTTACATTGCTTCTTTAGGACCTCATTAGGAACTTTTAGATATCAAATGACATGATCGTTTTTGTACTATAGACGTATTATTATGGAATAAGTAAAGGGAGGTGTGAAATGAGAAGAATGGAGATAATTAGGGCATTATTAGACAGTTCATTCACTGAAAATGGGATTAGGATGAGGAGATGGATCCCAAGATTTGGTTGGAAACTTAGTGGTTCTATGGGGTGAGGCAGAGGAGCAGAGAGATCAGGGAAGAAGATAAAAAAAGATAAAATTCTTTAATTCCTCTTGGTGTATAAATAACAGCTAAAGCCATGAGGTGTGCTGTCTCTCCCAGGGGTACAGAATTGCAAGACACAACGGCTGAGGACAAAACTCTAGGATACAGGTGGAGAAGAGAAGAGCAAGAGAATGTGAAGGTGTTTGCTGGGTGGGGTTGGGGGAGGAGGGTCGAGCGATATCAAGGGAGAGTCGCAAGGAAGGCCAAGAAGCAGAGAGCAGGTGGGTTGGAGTACAGTGATGGGCTAATATTTCATGATGACTTGACTGAAGTCTATCTTTCCAACCAGACCACAGCCTTACATATGTTTTGTTCACCATTCTATCTTCAGCTTATAATTGAAGTTCAACACCCACCATATTGTAGTTGCTTGTTAAACATGTGTTGACTGAATAAGTACCCAATTCAGAGATTCACTAAGGCCTAGGAGGGACTCAGAGTTCAGTTTTTTGAAAGAGATTGTATCAAGCATAACCAAATGCTAAAAAATAAAAAAGACTGAAGTTTAATATCTGCACCCTATATCTGGCTTATGAACAGCGTGGATCTTATGAAAAGCATTTGAGGGTTCCATCTAGAAAGAATGTGGGCTTTATGCCCTTCAGTTGTTCAATCATGCATCCTAATTTGGAAACCATGACCGCCTCACTTCTAGGAGCAGATTTCTAGTGGATGCAGACATATTTGGCTAGTCCATACTAAGGGAGATGATAGACTGAAAGGAGTTCGCTATTTAATCCACAAAGCTTTGTTGAAGCAACAGAAAATCATAAAGGTGCAAAACAAACACACAGAACCAAAAATACTGTATCTGAGTGAAGAATTATACTTTTGGAAACTAGACTTACATCCTGGGGTCTGAAATACAGCCCCCAGCAAATACTGGTACTGAAAAGAAGAGAGAGAGGATTCAGATGAAGGAAATGCTAATAAGAACTCATGTAGAAATAGCATAGAAACCAAAAAACAAATTGAGACTATAAATATCAGATGTAATGTTACTGGAATCCTTGTTGGAAAACACATTCTAAGTTAAAGCATAAAAATGATGGTTGAGCATTTTTAGGTTTATAAAAGGCTTAAAAATTAAATTGCTAGGCATGGAATGTAGAATATTTTCATTTAGTTTTTAATTTCTCCTACATAGGTGGTCCTCAGATCCAGAGGGTTTTGGAATAAACAAAGCAATGTACTGTTGTTAAAGCTAGAGGTTTTTATTTTCATGCAGTTTTATTTCCATTTGAATTAGTTAAAGCACCCAGAGACAACAAAACTGTGCTCAATTTGACCTCTTATAGTTCGGTTCCTAAGAGGAATAACATTTCAAAATAAAATGTTTATAGAAAATCTGTTATGTTTGATGTTTAACAGGGATAGGATATAACACTGTCCAGTCTTACCCAACTACCAGTGCTGAGGTTCTTCTTTCTCAATGTTACTACATTTCAGGATGCCTGCAAGTGTCATTCCAGATAGGACTCAGCTAACCCTTGGCAAAATTATTTAAGCTGAAAATTATTTAAGGACCAGCATCTGTAGTTAGGTTAAATGACACCTCCCTTATGGAAGAAAGTGAAGAAGAACTAAAGACCCTTTTGATAAAAGTGAAAGAGGAGAGTGAAAAAGTTGGCTTAAAGCTCAACATTCAGAAAACGAAGATCATGGCATCCGGTCCCATCACTTCATGGCAAACAGATGAGGAAACAGTGGAAACTGTGGCTGATTTAATTTTTGGGGCTCCAAAATCACTGTAGATTGCAGCCATGAAATTAAAAGACGTTTACTCCTTGGAAGGAAAGTTATGACCAACCTAGACAGCATATTAAAAAGCAGAGACATTACTTTGCCAACAAAGATCTGTCTAGTCAAGGCTATGGTTTTTCCAGTAGTCATGTATGGAGATGAGAGTTGGACTATTAAAAAAGCTGAGCACCAAAGAATTGATGCTTTTGAACTGTGGTGTTGAAGACTTTTGAGAGTCCCTTGGACTCAAGGAGATCCAATCAGTCCATCTTAAAGGAGATAAGTCCTGAGTGTTCATTGGAAGGACTGATGTTGAAGCTGAAACTCCAATACTTAGGCCACCTGATGCAAAGAGCTGACTCATTTGAAAAGACCCTGATGACGGGAAAGATTGAACGCAGGAGGAGAAGGGGATGACAGAGGATGAGATGGTTGGATGGCATCACTGACTCAATGGAGATGAGTTTGTGTAAGCTCCGGGAGTTGGTGATAGACAGGGAGGCCTGGTGTGCTGCAGTCCATGGGGTTGTGAAGAGTCAGACACAACTGAGTGACTGAACAGACTGAGTGACTGACTGATCTGTAGTTGGAAGGCTCACCCCACCACTAGAGGCAACTTGCTCTGTCCAGGTAATGAGCTGTCTCTACGTGTTGAATGGACTTCCATGGGACTTCCTGATTCTGGCCCCTCAGATGGGTATCTCCCTGTGAGGACTCCATTTCCCACCACATGGTTCTTCTACCCCTAGGTCAGCCCCTCTTATCTCTCACTCCCTGATTTATTACAATGGTGTGTCCCATGCAGCTCCCCATTTCCAACTCCTTCTGCTCTCTTCCTTAGCCCAGATAAACCTATATTCTCTGGTATATGTATGCACAAGAAGTGGTCTACATTTCTGCTACTCTTTATTCTATTTAACTATTATAGCATAAACCCCATGCCCAGCTTTCTTCAGGTCTTCCTTCTCTATTGATTACTTTCTCCTTTTGTTCTTACTGTAAAAAAATTCTACTCTTTGAGGAAATATGGGTACCTTTAACTCAAAGTGAAAAGGTCTCATAGAAGGAAGTAGGAAAAACCAAATATAGAAATTAATATTTCAGGATGCCTTAGGGAAAATGGTAACATCCATGATGTTGATGGATGTTTCATAAACAGACAAGCCTTAATCTGGATTGTGGATATAAAATCAGTGTATAAATTGAGCCTAAGAAGTGACCATTATGTATAGACACTCTCTCTCTCTGTATATGTGTGTATATATATATATATATATGTACATATACACACACATACATACAAACATACATACATGTTTATTTACCACCTCTCCCCAGCCATACACACATCTGTATCTACTCTCTAAAAGTCTCAGTCTCTCTTTTCATAATTTTAAATTTTTGAAGGGAAATCTGATCTAACTTCTGTTTTTAAGCCAGACTATAGAAGTCATATTTGCTGACCAGCTGTGCGTAAGTCATTTTGGATGAGATCCCCACCCTGGTTCAGTTGAATTGTGGAGCAACACGGTAGAAGATATAGCTACATCAGGAGGGACTGTGGACCAGGCAACAATCAGCATTTCTGGGTTGATTTCTCTTACACATACCTACACCTTGGTATTTCATCTATAATCCAGACCAATCTAAGACCTCGTCTCTCCTTTTGATTGTTAAAGAGCCTATTAATTTGTCTGTTTTCAGCCACAGTCAGCTTGGCATCCAGCACCTCATTTTGAGATTTTAATTTTTCTAAACTCTATGCTTCTCTTGCTTTTTTCAGCCTAAACATTCAACTATGGCTCACCATTGCCTATGTTCCCAAAGTATGTTCTACAGGATGCAAATAGGGTTTTACACACTTAGTAAGTATTCTGTCTTTAAATAAGATTGGTAAACAATGATTTAACTCATTCTCACCAAATGTATTTTCCCAGGATTCCTCAGATATGCTAATAGGCTGAGATGTATTGTAATACTTTTTAGGGCAATATAAGATGCAGTTTTCCCCAAACTTACTTAAATAAACTTTTCTTTATGGATCACTAAATCTGTATGGAATATCCTTTAGCAAAACCCTGGCCATTAGCATAAAATAAAATTTATTACCTGGTGTGGTTAGGTCCTCTACAATCTATATTCTCAACTTATGTCCCGCATATGAATTTTCTGTTTAGCTATATAAAATGACATTTTAACCCATTGTTTTGACCTTATTATTAATATATTTTACTTTGTCATACATTTTTTGTCTTAATAAAATAAAATTGCTGTAATCTACCTCTCATGTCTCTTCCTGTGTTTCTCTTTCTAAATTTTTTCCTTTGACTTATTCTCCCATTCCGCTTCTCTGCACTTTTCCATCATCTTGTTCCTTTGCTTTTTTCTTTTTTACCATTTTCACAAAATTGACCATTTTTTTTTCATTTAACTAAATAAAAAAGTGTAATAGATGATAAATCCATAATCTATAAAATTTGGTATAGATAAAAATAATTTAAATATTTCTGATAAACATAAAAATATAGTCCCCAGTGAAATATTTCAAATAATAAAAATTTTAAAGGGAAATATTTTAACTGCTATAAGAATATGATCAAAAATTTAATTGACTTAGAAAAGATCACTTAGGAAAAACTTTTAAGAGGAGTTATCAATATTTTCATAATCATGATTAGCATGGTTATATTTAGGATATCCTTTAAGTCAAGATATGTTCAGGGCCAAAAGAACAGTCCTAAGTATAGGCAGAAGTGTCAAGAGGAAGGGAAAGTTTTCCCCATTTATTCATTCTCATTAACTCACTAGTATACGGGTGTAACCTATTTACATGGTAGAGATACTTTACTTCCATTTTGCACTCATTGCTCTAAGCATCCTTCCTCCTTTCCACTGCTCCAATTTCTACACATTTCTCAAGAGCACCTTCTCATGAAACTTTCTGTGATTATCTTAGTCTAACTTAAAATCTTTAAAAAGTATTTATGTCAGTGGGAAAGTTTTGTCAATGACACATGCTCAACTGCTTGTTCTGAGAGTACTAGATATACCCTGCGTGCTAAGTCGCTTCAGTCATGTCTGACTCTTTGCAACCCTATGGACTGTAGCCTGACAGGGTCCTCTGTCCGTGGGATTCTTCAGGCAAGAATACTGGAGTGGGCTGCCCTGCCCTCCTCCAAGGGGATCTTTCTGAGCCAGGGGTCACACCTGCATCTCTTGTGGCTCCATCATTGGCAGGCAGATTCTTTACCATTAGCACCACCTGGAAGCCTGCGGTAGTGTGTCTCAATCGTGTCTAGCCACTGTAACAGGTTGTTAGATGGATGGCCATCAGGATTTGATGATGCCAATGAAAAATTAAAAGCAGCAAGAATATAGAACAGTTGACATAGATAATTTTCGGTGTGACTTTATGAGCTAAAAATTCATTGGCTAGTTGAAATAATGGTCAAAGTTAATTTATTCTGTTAGAGCAAAGAGAATTCTTCAGTCAACAGGCAAATCTTATACAATTTTTAATAGACTAATTAGAAGAAACAGATGTCACAAATATTCATTACCTTTTAAAGATATGATATCAAATTCTTAATCTGAATTCCAAGAAGCATAGGAAGCACAGCAACTATGAGTTTAATTAGCTTAAGTTGATAAATTGCATCTTAAAAATAAAGATTATATAGCAACCCAAATGAATCCGTTCACATAAGTTTAAAATTTATTAGTGAGACATTCACAGACTAATTACAAAAGTTGTTAGGTTATGAATATAAAAGGAAGGAAAATAGAAAATTCATATATCTTGTCAAAGAGATTTTAATTCCTCTGTGTCGCCAGTTTCTGGAACAAAGGCAAAGGCCAGAAAACCTCAGGAGAGGGGGTATTTATTAGTGTATTTGTGTTATCTACTTTTGTACTTTATCTTCTAAAACTTGCCATCTTGTCATCCAAAATATTTTCCCCTTCCAAGTTAGAGTGGAATTTGGTTCCTCCAGAAAAGGCTCTTTGTTAATGTGTATTTCTTAGCTCTCTTCTTTATCAAGTTCTATGTGGACTGTGTAGCGATAGTGAAATGAAACCCCATTAAGAGTAAGAAAGAAAAATCTTTAGTGCATTTTTTCTATTTGCCAAATAAATGATTGTTTTTTCTATGTTGAGCACTTATCGATATTTCTTATGGATTGCAAACACAAAAAGCAAAGCATTTTTTATAACCTCAGTTTGCTTGAGAAAAAGAAATTAGGTTTTAAAAAGCATTATTTTTCCTTTTCAAATTAATTTACTTGGGAATAACTTCCCAACAAAAAGCTATGGCCATGGCACTCATACTCTTGTAAGTTTATGTTCCCCTTTTAAAGGAAATGGTCAAATTTAACTCCTCTTCTTCTTATCTGCAAAGTGTCCTACTGTGTCAGATATATGTCTTGACAGCTTTTCTTTAATAGTTCAAGGTTATCATTGACCCCTTTGACAGCATAAGCCTCTGTAGAAAGTAGCCCAATTTTCTATGGGTGGGAAACAGCCTGGAAAACTTACCCAGCTACAAATAGGGTCATTTCTTATTGAAAAGGAAGGATGACTCAGAGGGAGGAACCAACAGCCTCTAAGAATCATTTCTTAGGATAGGGATTATACCCTAATCAAGTATCTGACATCACCTGTCCAGCCAGAGTTCAGAAGTACACTGAACCCTTGGCTGCTCTGGGCCTACCATTCCTTCCTTTCTTGGATGGTAGTGTCTATTGTGGTCATTCTATCTCTACTTCTGCATATTATGTTGGGTGTGTGCGTGTAGGAGCAGATTCACAGAAGGATTTAGAAGAGCCATAGCCAAGGAAACTAATCTGTGATTCATCATCAGCACTGGACTTCATTTAGATCATGAAAACCCGGACTTCAATCCTGACTTTCCAAGTGAACATGATGAAAACAAACTAGTAACTTTTGAACCTCAGTTTCTTTGTCTGTAAAATGAGAGGTATTCAACCTAATCATTTCTGAGGTTCTTTCTCATTCTTTTTATGATTATATCACCTGCAAGTTTTCATTGCTTGTATCACTTTATCATCTTGGCTGAATCAAGAGTTACTACATTTTCTTATTGAGTACTCTATACCTCTTATGAGTCTTTTTGAGCAGCAGATTTCCTGAGAGCACTGATCATTTCCTCTCTGTATTTTCTAAAATCGCACTAGAGTTTATTTGAGAGCCAAGTATTCATGAGATGCTTAATGAATATTAAATAATGAACATGACCAGGTTCATCTGTGGTGTCCTAGGCTGAGATTGCACTATTGCTGCTGACATTTCCTTTGCTTATTAAAACCATTAACAACAGGAGTGTGTGCTCTTTGCTACTGTAACATGACAGATGAGGGAGGTTACAGCAGTTACCTGGTTCATGGCTTCTCAAGTGATTAGAAATTGACTTCTAACTTCACAATGGAATTCAGGAATAACTTACACAATATGAATGAGATATTCATCAGGGTACTACCACAAAAGACATTCTTCGTGGGTTATTTGGGATATATTTTGACAAGATAATTTTTGTTTTAAAGGAACACTTTTAAAAAGAGTAAAAAGACCTTTGATTGCCAAATGAAATACTTAAATAAGGGACCTAAAAACTAGCCTTCTGAGCTGAGGAAGGCTTGGTGAAGGAAGGCTTGGTGAACTATTCGGAGCAAACCGGTGCTATTAAGCATGTTTGAGAACTATGTTTTTTTTCCTTACTCACAATCCAACTCAATGAAGCCAGAAGCTTTTTAAAATTATTTTTATTAGCACCTTCTCTCTTAACAACTACTTTATTTCAACTTGCAGCTGTTATGTAGAATAAATTAAATGATCAGATCAGATCAGTCGCTCAGTCGTGTCAGACTCTTTGCGACCCCATGAATCACAGCACGCCGGGCCTCCCTGTCCATCACCAACTCCTGGAGTTCACTCAGACTCACGTCCATCGAGTCAGTGATGCCATCCAGCCATCTCATCCTCTGTCATCCCCTTCTCCTCCTGCCCTCAATCCCTCCCAGTATCAGAGTCCTTTTCACTGAGTCAACTCTTCGCATGAGGTGGCCAAAGTACTGGAGTTTCAGATTTAACATCATTCCTTCCAAAGAAATCCCAGGGCTGATCTCCTTCAGAATGGACTGGTTGGATCTCCTTGCAGTCCAAGGGACTCTCAAGAGTCTTCTCCAACACCACAGTTCAAAAACATCAATTCTTCAGCGCTCAGCCTTCTTCACAGTCCAACTCTCACATCCATACATGACCACTGGAAAAACCATAGCCTTGACTAGACGAACCTTTGTTGGCAAAGTAATGTCTCTGCTTTTGAATATGCTATCTAGGTTGGTCATAACTTTCCTTCCAAGGAGTAATTACAAAAGTCTCAAATTCCTTGTTGGAATCCTTTTGACCCATTCAAGTATCTTCTAAATGATGCTACCGCCTGTTTCTTGGCTCTTTGACCTATTATTTGGGAACTTGAGTGTTGAGTTTGCCACTCAAAGAAAAGCCAGATCTTGAGACTTCTTAAAACTATGCTTAGAAAAAGAACTACAGGAATATTCACAATGGAACCAGTTTTTCCCCAGTAGGTATCACAGAAATAGTGATTTTATGGAATATAAAAGATTTCTTTATTGTCTGGTTAATATAATCAGCTACAGGGAACAAATGTAACCTTGTATCAGATATGTTTCCTGACTTTGCTATTTAAGTCAATTATGTACACCTAGCCTCTAAAACTAAAGGTCATTTGTTGCAGTAAAAAAAAGTAGTGCTCAGTTTAATCCAAAGTCATTAGAATAAACTTGCTTTCTCTCTTTTACCCTCTCTCACCCCCACACACCCACACACTCATATTTATATATAATTAGGGTATAAAGGGATTTTGAGACGAAGTGTAAAGTCATTTCTTACTGACAAAAAGGACTATCTTGTCAGTTCTATTATTTTCATCACTATCATAAGTCATTTGGAAATTTATAGGGAAAAAAGGAAAGGCTTTTCTCAACATACCTTGATTCTTTGTTTTCAGTGTATTCCTTCAGCCATAGTAATTGAAATGAATGTCATGATAATGCTTAAATGAAAGATTCAATCTTTTATGGTCCATTGAATTTGTGATGCTTATAATGGGAAGGATAGCAATCCTCTGCATCTGACTTCTACCAGATTGCTGAGCCGAAGAAAGCTAGGCTGGTCATGTAGGCAGCAATGAACAGTCAGAGAATTGCTTCTTGCCCTAGAAAACTGTACATGGAAATGCCCCTGGTGAAGTTTATCCTTAAACTCTGTGACTGTAGAGATGCCACAGGAAGGAATGACGTACCATGGTGATAGCTCTGACCTCTGGTGGGAATCTATGTCAGCCTGATAAATAAAGTCTTTCATGTGATAATTATCCTGAGGCTTTCAGAATGCATTTAAGTTTCCTTTGTAAGGTTAAAGAGCTTATGGGAGCCACAGGGTCTGTGGTCTCTGTTATTTTCACCACTTTCAGTCCAGCAGCTGGGAAGCCATGTTAGCAGCTCAGCAGGACTCAGGCCCGGGGTGCTCTTGCCATGGTTAAGTTAAAGAAGAAAGTTAAGTAATGCTCAGAACTCTTTCATCTGAGGACTGTTCTAAAAAGGGGATGTTTTTCACTTAATACTCAGGAGTTAATTATCAGTAAGAACATGTTTTTCCAAGCCAACATTGAATGATAAGTTTATTTTTGATTGAATTTATAATAATAATACTTTTCTGCTAATGCTTCTGGCTCTTAATCCAAGAAGGTCAAGTAATCAAGTATTTCCCTTAGGACATAGACCTGTTCTTTTCTGCTAGCTTTCTCTAAATCATTTCACTTGCTGATTATAAGATTAGTTTACAGAGAGCCTTTTGAGAATGTTCGTGTTTAATTTCTTAGTTTTTATTTTCAATTCTCCCTATATGTGTCAATGGAGAGGATGATACCTAATAGACTCGACTAGGAGTGGGAGGATGATTCATATGAGGTTTGAGTGCTGTTTAAATTTGGAGGAAAAGATTATTCTTTCATTTGGACTTATGTTTTCTAAAATATTCTTTAATTTTTTAAATCCACCTCACTATCCTCCAGTTAACACACAACAAATCATGGGTTTTGGAGTGATAAAAATCTGGGTTTAGGTATTGGTCCTGTCACTGAACCATCTGTGAATTTAGGCAAATTATTGTTGTTGTTCAGTCGCTAAGTCTTGTCGGACTCTTTGTGACCCCATGGACTGCAGCACCCGACTTTCCTGTTCTTCACTATCTCCCAGAGTTTGCTCAAACTCATGTCCATTGCAAATTATACTATATAGCAGCCAACCAAGAAATGCTGACTCCCTGTCTTGATTTTTCCTATTTTGACTTGAACGTTATTTATTTGCCAGTAGAAACATAGCTCTTTCTTTTCATTTTATCAGTCCATTTTCTTACCCATATAAAATAATACATCTGCTATTAAGGCGTTCCAAAATACATGTGAGAGTTATATTAAACAAATGTAACTGGAATTTATAGATAGGTAGACAGATAAACACAGAGACTCTATTTCTAGAGCTCTATTTCTCAGCCAGCAGCATATATATGCATGCATTTTATATATGTATATATTTATGTATTTTATAAGTTAGAATTTATATACATGCAGATTATATATTTGATTGAGTTTTCCATGTCAATATTGTCTTTAACTGTAAATGTCTATTGGCATACAAGCATATAAAATATTATTTATGTTCTCAAAGTCTAAAATATTTGATACAATAAGAGTATATATTTATAATGATAAAATGGCTCCACAAATATGAATAGGCTCATAACAGTGTTACAAACTATTGAAGGGTTTTTATTATATAAAATGAGAAAGTCAACGGTAGAAGAAAAGAAGAAACGTGAGAAGATATAACACATCATAATTGATAATAGGAATCATTGCAATTGCATATTTCAGGGTGGTACTTATATGAGTCTCTGAACCTATCCATGCACCAAATATGAATTTTGCATTTCGAGAGAATTGCAAAAGGAAGGAAGCATCACTACTGACACCAAGCAAGGCCCTTTTGGGCTCCTGAGCACAAAAGCTTTTCTGTGTCCCTCAGTTCTTTGAATACAAGAAATAGGCTTCATTCAGCCTTCATGACCTTCCCTGAGTTCCAATGGGCAGATTCAAGCAGTTGTTAATTAGGGAAGGGAAGGGATGCAAGACAAGGGAGAAACAGTCAGGAGGAACAACAGGAGCAACCTTGGGGCAAGGCCTGATTCCTCAACAAGGGATACACACAAAAATACCTTTGAGCTGTTCTGCAGATACTGAAATCCCCTCCAGTTGGGAAAAGTTAACAGTTAACAACCAAAAGCTTTCCCCAAGCACTTACCAGTTCAAACCAGAAGGTTGATAACGCTGACTCGGACTTACCTCACAACCAACCAGTCAGAAGAATGTCCAGGAGTTGATCATGCCTTCCTTGAATCATTACTTTAAAACTTCTCACTACCTCTCCAAGTTGAGACATACAGTTTTGAGGGCATTAGCCTGTTGTGGCCCCCTTTGCCTGGCAAAGCAATAAAGCTATTCTTTTGTACTTCACCCAAAACTGTCTCAGAGATTTAACTTGGTATCAGGCTACAGAGATTAGATTCAACTTCCCTATTTTGATCTAAACTTTCTATCTTTCACTATGAAGACAAATTATACCTTGAATTATAAATTAACTCGAAGGAAGGCATACATCTTAGTCAAGTTCAAAAAGTAGACATCTATCTTAGGGCAAGTTCACAAAGTAAAGACACACCACCTAAATATTCATATCTTTTGTTTAAGAACATTTATGGCACATAAATTCAACCTTAAGAATCAGCTTATATTTGCAAAGAACAGAAATTTTGTTTTAAGTAGAGAGATGTTAGAATATTCTATCATAAAAAAGTCCTAAACATCCCATACGCTTATTTTGTTTTTACTCCTTATCCTTCCTTGTAAAAATAATTCAAATAGAAAGAGAATAGAAATGGTACTAACTTAATAGAAAGAGAAATCCATGGGGAATGAAGCAACTCTATTACATAGTGGAAAACTATATGGCATCTTAGGTTTTTAAATTTATAGTCTTCACCAAACTGTATTTCCAAGGTGGAAATAGCCTCTAGCTTGCTAAAAGATAATAATGAAATTTCACTTTAAAGGAAGTGTTTGTGAGAGTCCTTTGGGATAGTGCCATATTTGGATGCAATGTGTTCATATATACAGTTGTTAAAGGAGAATAGTAAAAGTTCTATATTAAGAAAAAGCTAACTATAGGCAGGTCAAGAATAATACTCAATTCATTATTTGAAATCATCAGTTCAGTTCAGTTCAATTGCTCAGTCATGTCCAACTCTTTGCGACCCTGTGAATCGCAGCAATCCAGGCCTCCCTGTCCATCACCAACTCCCGGAGTTTACCCAAACTCATGTCCATTGAGTCAGTGATGCCATCCAATCATCTCATTCTCTGTCGTCCCCTTCTCCTCCCACCTTCAATCTTTCCCAGCATCAGGGTCTTTTCAAATGAGTCAGTTCTTTGCATCGGGTGGCCAAAGTATTGGAGTTTCAGCTTCAACATAAGTCCTTCCAATGAACACGCAGGACTAATCTCCTTTAGGATTGACTGGTTGGATCTCCTTGCAATTTTAAATTGCTCTTTTGGTAAGTGGGGACCTCTAGACCATGGATTTTGCCTAGCCATCATGACTTCACCAAGACGGAATTGCTACAGAATCAGATCAGATCAGATTAGTCGCTCAGTCGTGTCAGACTCTTTGTGACCCCACGAATCGCAGCACACCAGGCCTCCCTGTCCATCACCAACTCCTGGAGTTCACTCAGACTCATGTCCATCGAGTCAGTGATGCCATCCAGCCATCTCATCCTCTGTCATCCCCTTCTCCTCCTGCCCCCAATCCCTCCCAGCATCAGAGTCTTTTCCAATGAGTCAACTCTTCACATGAGGAGGCCAAAGTACTGGAGTATCAGCTTTAACATCATTCCTTCCAAAGAAATCCCAGGGCTGATCTCCTTCAGAATGGACTGGTTGGATCTCCTTACAGTCCAAGGGACTCACAAGAGTCTTCTCCAACACCACAGTTCAAAAGCACCAATTCTTCGGTGCTCAGCCTTCTTCACAGTCCAACTCTCACATCCATACATGACCACAGGAAAAACCATAGCCTTGACTAGACGGACCTTTGTTGGCAAAGTAATGTCTCTGGTTTTGAATATGCTATCTAGGTTGGTCATAACTTTCCTTCCGAGGAGTAAGCATCTTTTAATTTCATGGCTGCAGTCACTATCTGCAGTGATTTTGGAGCCCAGAAAAATAAAGTCTGACACTGTTTCCACTGTTTCCCCATCTATTTCCCATGAAGTAGTGGGACTGGATGCCATGATCTTCGTTTTCTGAATGTTGAGCTTTAAGCCAACTTTTTCACTCTCCACTTTCACTTTCATCAAGAGGCTTTTGAGTTCCTCTTCACTTTCTGCCAGAAGGGTGGTGTCATCTGCATATCTGAGGTTATTGATATTTTTCCTGGCAATCTTGATTCCAGTTTGTGTTTCTTCCAGTCCAGCATTTCTCATGATGTACTCTGCATATAAGTTAAATAAGCAGGGTGACAATATACAGCCTTGACATACTCCTTTTCCTATTTGGAACCAGTCTGTTGTTCCATGTCCAGTTCTAACTGTTGCTTCCTGACCTGCATACAAATTTCTCAAGAGGCAGATCAGGTGGTCTGATATTCCCATCTCTTTCAGAATTTTCCACAGTTTATTGTGATCCACACAGTCAAAGGCTTTGGCATAGTCAATAAAGCAGAAATAGATGTTTTTCTGGAACTCTCTTGCTTTTTCTATGATCCAGCGGATGTTGGCAATTTGATCTCTGGTTCCTCTGCCTTTGTTAAAACCAGCTTGAACATCAGGAAGTTCACGGTTCACATATTGCTGAAGTAAAACAACAGAATGGGAAAGACTAAGGATCTCTTCAGGAAAATCAGAGATACCAAAGGAACTTTTCATGCAAAGATGAGCTCGATAAAGGACAGAAATGGTATGGACCTAACAGAAGCAGAAGATAAGAAGAGATGGCAAGAATACACAGAAGAACTGTACAAAAAAGATCTTCACGACCCAGATAATCACGATGGTGTGATCACTGACCTAGAGCCAGACATCCTGGAATGTGAAGTCAAGTGGGCCTTAGAAAGCATCACTATGAACAAAGCTAGTGGAGGTGATGGAATTCCAGTTGAGCTATTCCAAATCCTGAAAGATGATGCTGTGAAAGTGCTGCACTCAATATGCCAGCAAATTTGGAAAACTCAGCAGTGGCCACAGGACTGAAAAAGGTCAGTTTTCATTCCAATCCCAAAGAAAGGCAATGCCAAAGACTGCTCAAACTACCACACAATTGCACTCATCTCACACTCTAGTAAAGTAATGCTCAGCTAAATATTCTGTAATCCTGTTTCTTTGGCAGAACTTTCTGCATGAAGTTGACATAAAGCAAACACTCATTCCATGATGGTGAACTTCTTTAGAATATTTTGTTGGCATTATATATGATGATTCTACTATCTCCCTCTATAGTGTTGCAGCCTTACGACACTGTTGAATGGAAAATTATTTTTAAACTCTACTTACAGTTGGGAAGAGTATGGTTTGATAGACTTGACTGAGTACCTGATCATCCTGGGAAGAACACTGGTTGAGGAGTTGTTACACTTGACTTTGAAGCCTGGTTTAAGCTTTCTCAAATCACTGAGCTCCAGTTGTTTCTTCATGTCTGAAATGAACATGATACATTACCTTGCTACCACCTTTAAAAGATAGTTGTGAGCAGTATTTACCAATTTTGTGTGGCAACTCCCATCCCCTTCTCCCATAAAGTTAATTACCCTGCTCATTCTGTGGTACCTTGTAAATCATTCCTTTATTGCACTTGAATAATGAAGAGAATTGATTATTTACCTGTCAATGCTTTATTAATCTGTAAGATTATTGAGATAAATGGCCAAGGTTTTATTCATCTTTTAATCCCTAGCACCTGGTGTAAAGACAAAGTGGGCATTTAGAAAATTTATTCATTGAATAAATAAAAGGAAACACTTTACAAACTGTGAAGACTATTTATTTATGGTGCTCAAAATTAAGTGTTTTCGTCTCTATGACACCTTTTCTGACCGCACTGTGCTCTTCTTTTTGCCTATGGTATTACCTGGTTTCAATTTCTTCTTTGAAATATGTTTTAATACTAATGTAAATCTTTATTTGTCCATGTTAGATAGAAAGGAAGTGGTTTAATTAGATCCATATCTCTCTTTAACTGATGCTGACATAGCTGGAACTTAAAAAAATTAATTACTAATAAGAAAATTATGGTAAAAGCACTTAATGATGTATACATAAAATACAAAATTAATTTTTTCCTTGGTGAATCATAAAGCATTTCAGTATCATGGAATGTTTTGGGCCAAATAAAAGGAAGAAGGCAGAGAAGAAGAAAAAAGAAAGGGGCAAACAGGGGCTCTGTGACAATCTAGAAGGGTGAGAAATGGAGGGAGATGGAAGGGAGGTTCGGGAGGAAGGGGTCATGGGTGTATCTGTGGCTGATTTTTGACATATGAGCAGAAAACTATGAAATTCTGTAAAGCAAATATGCTTCAGTTTAAAAAAAAAGTGGCAAAAAAAAAAAAAGAGAAGGGGCAAAGAAAAAAGTTAATATTGTCTTCTAGCTCTACATGTACTTAGAATGTATTAACTTCAGGCTTAGAGAAGAGATTCAGAATAATTAGATAACTTGTTCATTGTCATATATCTGATTGGTAGCAGAGCTATCAAGTATGTCTAAATCAAAAATCTTGTAACCGTTCCACTAAACCACTTTACAAGACTCCAAAAATTCACTTACTTGGTACCAGAATTTAAATTCTGCTGGAAAATTATTATAATAATAAGCCAAGAACTTATATTCTCCTTCAACTACATGTTTTAATAACAAGTACTTGAGGAAAATCATGTTGCAGCCAAAAACTAATTCTGTTCCTGTTTTGGGTAGAGTGTACATCTCATAGCAAAATGTATGAGCTTTTAGTAGCTTTATCTGCCTTAATGGATTTTATTCTGTGGTTTTCTGTTGCCCTTTGTGTCAAAAGAAGCAACTAATATTTGATTGTCAAATTACAGTAATAACTTCAAGCCCCTGATTGTTCAGCCCTAGGTTTATGAGTCCAGTACAGTTCTGGGGGTTCACAATCAATTTCTTGGGCAATTAAAGTTTACAGAATATTCTATTTATATGTTAAAATAATATTACTTAAATCAATTTCATGTGAAAGAAAAATTTACAGGTGAACAAATATAGGTTCACAGATTTCCCTTCCTTCCCATCAAATAATTGTAAATGCTTTTTTTTTTTTTTTTTGAGTAGTAGCAGGTCTTATTTTTCCATTCAATTCCAGCTCCCTTATAAAAAGTTCAAGAGACTTCCTGGAAAATGTTAACATTAGAGGATACAACATCTGAAATAAATACTTTCAAATATAGTGACTTTATTTTTTTTTCATACAATTTATAAATCCCAAACTTCTCTTTTTGCTGTTGTGTTTCAGTGGCCAAGCCATGTCTGACTTTTTGAGACCATAAGGACTGCAGCATGCCAGGCTCCTTTGTCCTCAACTGTCTCCCAGAGTTTGTCCAAATTCATGTCTATTGAGTTGGTGATGCTATCCAACTATCTCTTCTTCTGCTACTCCTTCTGCTTTTGCCTTCAATCTTTCCCAGCATCAGGGGCTTTTCCAATGAGTCACTCTTCATATCGGGTGGTCAAAGTATAGGAGCTTCAGCTTCAGCATCAGTTCTTGCATTGAAATATTCAGAGTTGATTTCCTTTAGGATTGACTGGTTGACCTCCTTGCTGTCCAAGGGACTCACAAGAGTCTTCTCCAGCACTACAATTTGAAAGCATCAGTTCTTTGGCGCTCAGCCTTCTTTATGGTCCAACTCTCACATCTGTACATAACTACTAAAAAAACCATAGCTTTGACTATGCTGACCTTTGAGGGAAAGTGATGTCTTTGCCTGTTAATATGCTGTCTAAGTTTGTCATAGTTTTCCTTCCAAGGAGCAAGTGTCTCTCAATTTCATTGCTGCTGTCACAGTGCACAGTCATTTTGGAGCCCAAGAAAATAAAATCTGTCACTGCTTCCTCTTTCTCCCTTCTATTTGCCATGAAGTGATGGGACCAGATGCCATAATCTTAGTTTTTTGAATGTAGAGTTTTTTTTTTTAATTAATTTTATTTTTAAACTTTACAATATTGTATTGGTTCTGCCATATATCAAAATGAATCCGCCACAGGCATATACGTGTTCCCTATCCTGAACCCTCCTCCCTCCTCCCTCCCCATACCATCCCTCTGGGTCGTCCCAGTGCACCAGCCCCAAGCATCCAGTATTGTGCATCGAACCTGGACTGGTGACTCGTTTCATATATGATATTATACATATTTCAATGCCATTCTCCCAAATCATCTCACCCTCTCCCTCTCCCACAGAGTCCAAAAGACTCTTCTATACATCATTATCTCTTTTGCTGTTTCATATACAGGGTTATTATTACCATCTTTCTAAATTCCATTTATATGCGTTAGTATACTGTATTGGTGTTTTTCTTTCTGGCTTAAGTCAGCTTTTTCACTCTCCTCTTTCATCTTCATCAAGAAGCTCTAGAGTTCCTGTTCACTTTCTGCCATTAGAGTGTTGTCACTTGCATATCTGAGGTTGGTATTTCTCTCCGCAATCTTGATTCCACTTGGGATTCATCCAGCCTGGCATTTTGTATGATGTATTCTGCATTGAAGCTAAATAAGCAAGGTAACGATATACAGTCTTGATGTACTCCTTTCCTAATTTGAACCAATCTGTTGTTCCATGTTCAGTTCTAAATTGTTGCTTCTTGACCTTCATACAGATTTCTCAAGAGATAGGCAGGGTGGTCTGGTACTCCCATCTCTTTGAGAATTTTCCATTTTGTTGTGATCCACAAAGTCAAAGGCTTTAGCAGAGTCGTTGAAGCAGAAGTAGATGTTTTTCTGGAATTCCTTTGCTTTCTCTATGATCCAGTGAATATTGTCAATTTGATCTCTGGTTCCTCTGCCTTTTCTAAATCTAGCTTGTACATCTGGAAGTTGTCAGTTCATATATTTCTAGGGTCTAGCTTGAAGGATTTTGAGCCTAACCTTGCTAGCATGTGAAGTGAGCACAATTGTACCATAGTTTGAATATTCTTTGGCATTGCCCTTCTTTGGGACTGGAATGAAAACTGACCTTTTCCAGTCCTGTGGCCACTTCTGAGTTTTCCACATTTGCTGGCATATTGAGTGCAGCACTTTCACAACATCATCTTTTAGGATTTGAAAAAGCTCAACTGGAATTCCATCATCTTCACTAGTTTTGTTCATAGTAATGCTGGGAGGGATTGAGGGCAGGAGGAGAAGGGGACAGCAGAGGATGAGATGGCTGGATTGCATCACTGACTCGATGGACGTAAGTCTGGGTTAACTCTGTGAGTTGGTGATGGATAGGGAGGCCTGGCGTGCTGCGATTCATGGGATCGCAAAGAGTCGGACACGACTGAGCGACTGAACTGAATTGAACTGAACTGAATGCTTCCTAAGGCCCCCTTGACTTCACACTCCAGGATATCTTGCTCTAGGTGAGTGGTTATAACACCGTTATGTTATAACACTATAACACCGTTGTGGTTATCTGGGTCATTAAACTCCTTTTTTTTAGAGTTTGTCTGTGTATTCTTAATCTCCTCTGTTTTCTTAATCTCCTCTGTTTCTGTTGGGTCCTTACTGTTTCTGTTCTTTATCATGCTCATCCTTTAATAAATTGTTCCGTTGTTACCTCTAATTTTCTTGGAGAGATCTCTAGTCTTTCCCATTTTGTTGTTTTCATCTATTTCTTTGCTTTGCTCACTGAAGAAGGCCTTATCTCTTCCTGCTGTTCTCTGAAATTCTGCATTCATCTGGGTATATCTTCCCCTTTCTCCTTTGCTTTTCACTTCTCTTCTTTCCTCAGCCATTTATAAACCTCCTCAGACAACCACTTGCCTTTTTGTATTTCTTTTCCTTGAGTCGTTTTTGGTCACTGCCCCTGTATAATGTTATGGACCTCTGTCCATAGTTCTTCAGGCAATCTGTCTATCAGATCTAATTCTTTGAATCTATTTCTCACTTCCACTGTATAATCATAAGGGATTTGATTTGGGTCATACCTGAAAGGCCTAGTGGTTTTCTCTACTTTTTAAATTCAAGCCTGAATTTGGCAATAAGGAGCTCATGATCTAAGATACAGTCAGCAACAAGTCTTGTTTTTGCTAACTGTATAGAACTTGTCCATCTTTGGCTACAAAGAATATAATCAATCTGATTTTGGTATTAACCCTTTGGTGATGTCCATGTGTACAGTCCTCTGTTTTGTTGTTGGAAAATGGGGTTTGCTATGATCAGTGGGTTCTCTTGACAAAACTCTGTTAGCCTTTGCCCTGCTTTATTTTGTACTCCAAGGCCAAAGTTGCCTGTTACTCTAGGTATCTTTTGAATTCCTACTTTTTCATCCCAATCTCCTAAGATGAAAAGGACATCTTTTTGTGTGTGTATGTGTGTTAGTTCTAGAAAGTCTTGTAGGTCTTCACAGAACTGGTCAACTTCAGCTTCTTCAGCATCAGTTGTTGGGGCATTGACTTGGATTACTATGATATTGCATGGTTTGCCCTGGAAACAAATTGAGATCATTCTGTTGTTTTTGAGATTGCACCCAAGTACTGCATTTTGGACTCTTTTTTTGACTATGAGGGCTACTCTATTTCTTCTGTGGGATCCTTGCCCACAGTAGTAGAGATGATGGTCACCTGAATTAAATTCACCCATTCCAGTCCATTTTAGTTCACTGATTCCTAATGTTAGGTAGTTAGAATAGGAAACAGGAGTCAAAAATGGCAGTGGCTAAAAGACAAGGAAGAGAAAAACTCGTGAAAATAGAATAAAGGAAGGTCAAAGGAAGGTCTGAGGATCAGAGTGAGGACGTCAGGTAGAACAAACAGCACTCCTGGCTAGCCCAATATACATAGGGCAGGCCCAGGGGGGAGGAAAAACTTATAAAAAGAGAAGCCAAAGGGCTGGGGCTCTCTCTTCTTTTCAGGTCTTTTGGGTCAGCATGCCCTCACGCCTTGAGGATGTATTTTCCTTTATTTTCTAAATAAAACTGATCTGTCCCACTATAACATAGACTGTCCAAGAGCTGTGATGTGCCAAGGGCTTTAACGTCCATCACTTCAAATCTTTGCTGTGATGAGACAGAACCAAGGAGATTACACTCCCCTGACACTAAGATGGGACCAGATGCCATGATCTTTATTTTCTGAATGTTGAGCTTTAAGCCAACTTTTTTACTCTCCACTTTCACTTTCATCAAGAGGCTTTTTAGTTCCTCTTCACTTTCTGCCATAAGGGTGGTGTCATCTGCATATCTGAGGTTATTGATATTTCTCCTGGCAATCTTTATTCCAGCTTGTGCTTCTTCCAGTCCAGCGTTTCTCATGATGTACTCTGCATATAAGTTAAATAAGCAGGGTGAAATTAAAAGACGCTTACTTTCTGTATTGTTCATGGGGTTTTCATGGCAAGAATACTAGAGTGGTTTGCCTTTCTCTCTCCAGCGGACCGTCTTTTGTCAGAACTCTTCACTATGACCCGTCCATCTCTGGGGGCCCTGCATGGCATGACTCATAGATTGACTGAGTTACACAAGCCCCTTCACCACAACATGTGGTGTGATCCATGAAGGGTAACCTCCCTTTTACTAAGGGACTTTCCAGAAACTTGATGTTCCGTGTGGTCCTTTGTGTGTGTGTGTGCTAAATTGCTCAGTCATGCTCAAGTCAAGCAGGAGGATTTAGATGAAGTATATTTCCAAATTATTATCTTCCGCTAAAATTGTAGTAACACAGCTGCTATCAAGTTCTGAATACTACGTAACCTGAAGTGTGAGCATGTGCCTGTGCGCACACACACACACACAGTACCAAACAAACAAAACACCCCTGTGCAATAAACTAATCTATCTTTATTATAGGATGCCAAAATATGACTGTAATTGCAGTAGGGAAAAGCAAATCTGACTCCATATCGGTCTGTCTCTTTTACTTTAATCTTTACATTCTATTGCTTTTGCTAAAAGTTAATCACTAAAGGGATGTTGCCTATAGCTTAAAGTATACATAATGGCCCATCTTCTGGAAACCTGCCTCCCATGCCTGAGTGTTAAGCTAAAGTATCTTTATTTTGCTCTCAGGAAGCATCCTGACTAGGCCCACCTGTGAATGGCTACAGGAAAGAAGTCAGCATACATCCCCTTTTGAGTCTGGCCAGAACCAGGAAATATTTGTAACAAATTACTGTCTTTTTTTTTTTTTTTTACTTAACCTCCTTACCTCCTCCTCTTCATTCTGTAAAAGAAACTAGCATCCAAAACCTGGGTAAGATGGTTCTTTGAGACACTGGCCCAACATCTTGATCCTGCTTACTCTGTGAATAAGAGTAAGTAACTCTATTCCTTGCTTCAACAACTTACCTCTATTTACTGGCCTGTCGTGTGGTGAGCAGTACAAGCTTGGACTTGATAACATAATTATAGTAGGCATAGTTATAAAAACCTACTAATTATTGAAAATCATGTTATGGTATCAACTTTCACCAAGTACATCACTATATATAAGATGTTGTGCTGTACAATTTGAAAGCTACAAAAAGTTATAATGTTTGGTCTCTGACACCTAGAAGTTTCAACTAAATGTAAAGACAGAGCATATACACATTCACAAATAAGTATAATAAAAAGTCAGATAGAAATAAATAGTATAGGAATCAGAGAAAAGATGGAGAAATTCCAGCAAGTCAAGGAGTCATTAAAGTTTGATAGAGATGTAAACTTTAAATTGGGCTTTGAAGGATATGTAGAAGTTACATGGATATTGATGCGGGTAGAAAGTTGTAAACAGGAAGATGGCACATGCTACATGATGAAGCAATGGCAGTGGGAAAAGTCTGCTTAGGCAATGGCTGTGACTGGAGTGAAAGCCCTCTGTGCAAAAGTAGGAATGAGGTGGGGGAGACAGTTGGTGAGCACCGAAAATTAGAGTCAGTCATTTAGACCTCATTCCATTCAAGAAATGTTTGAATTATATTTTAGGAAAATTATTGGAGGAGGAAATGACAACACACTTCAGTATTCTTGCTGGAAAAATCCCACAGATAGAGGAGCCTGGTGGGCCACAGTCCATAGGGTCGCAAAGAGTCGGATATGACTGAGTGCACACACACACACACACAGAATTAGGAAAATTAACCTGGGAGCTACCTGCAGTATAAATTTGAAATGTGAGGATTGGGGAAGGCAATTGGAGTGAGGTCAGCAAGACCACCATATGCATTTATTCTGGCTGTGCACAGAGCATTTCTAGGGTACATTTACACAGACAGCAACCTCTGTTCAATGCCTTTTCAGATGAAAGGAAGATAACAAGTAAATAGTATCAAAACAGAGGACAGAAGGTGAAGAAACATAGGCAAGAAATGTTTGAATTAATGCACAAAATTAGAGTCCTAGTTAGCAAGGTCAAATTATTTTTCAGAAGACGGAAATGGTTCAAGTTCAAAGAGAAGGAGGCAATGGCAGGCTGATTAAAGATAAGATGTATTTAAAAGAACCAGTTTCTAAATAGATTGGCAATAAAAGCCCAAATAGTGGATCTGGTCTTTGATAACATTTGCATACTTTCCCTTTGAACCTAAAAGGAGGAAATGAAGATGGAAACAGATCATCATTTCATCATTATTTCGTCAAAGTACCACTATGAACCAACAGAGGTGACTAACAAAGCTATGAAATAAATTATAGAAAAGTCAGGTGATTCTGACACACCAACTGTTTGTATTCTTCCACTCAGGAAGGTTGAGAAAAGGATTTCATTTAATCTTGGGGCTAAGTGGTTGTACCTGTCACAATGTTGAATTTAAATACCTGGCATTTAAATTACAGGAATAAGAATTTAAATGCCTGTCCTCCAGACCACACAGGTCTCTATCAAAATTTTCAGGGGGAGGAGTGAGGTGAAATGTCTATTTTACTCAATAAAGTATCCAATGAAGATTTTATTTATGCCTAATGTCTTTAGGTCAGTTAACATGATGATATATTTAATTACACAACCTCCATTTCATCGATTAAGGTTATGTTACAAATCAACAAATATTTACTTAACATTTTACAATAATCAAAATATTGAGCTGGCATTTAGAGGCTGCATAGAGCTATAAGATTTCACTATTATCCTCAAGGAGGATACCATGTAATAGTTGGAAAGACCACACACGTGTACACACACGAATAATATATGCCAGTATAAAATTCACAAGGTCACAAAGAATCAGACAGGACTTTGAAATAGAACAATAACAAAATAAAATACCAAATGGTTGGTAAAGCTAGCAAGAATTGGGGTCCCAGAGGAGAGAGTAAGTGATCATTGAGGGGCAAAGCTTTACAGAAAAGCATGGCTGTCCTGTACCCTGTAAGCTAAGTAGTGATACCTATTATACAATTTAATTTAAATGTGTGCTCTTGTTTAAAACCAAAGGGACAAGGTAATGCCAGGTACATTTACTGTAATTTGTAGTGCATATTATATTCATGAGTCCTGTTTTATTCATAACTGAATCATCACTTTGGACTGTCATAGCCTCTAACAATAGACAATTTTTTCCCCCTAAAGTAATGCATGATTATGGTAGGAATCCTGGAAAATATAAAGAAGTATACATATTAATATGATACACTGAAGTGTAGATAAAACATGATCCTACCAGAGATAAACACTATCAGCATATTGTCATGTCTTTTCAAGGCAGGATTGAATATTTTAATGTAGCCCTTATCTTAGTCTGTCTTGTATTTCTTGATGAGATTCTTCTAGCAGAATGTCTGTCCCCTAAGTTCAGTAACAGGAAATTCATCTTTTTATCTCTCTATTGAGCAAACCACCATTTTTTCACAAATATGTGACAAGAAATAGAGATCACTGTCTGCTTTTCACAGTAGACCAGTGAATTCCTGCCTTTTATATTTAAATTTTATGTAAATAAATGTTTTGCCATTCACAACTTATGTTCAAACCTAAATCTGAAGAACACTTCTTATATGTATTTTACTGTAGCTAAAAGACCTCTTAAGTAAAAATTTCTCTTTGTTATATACGATGCTTAAAGATTAAGTAATTTTTCTTTGTACATAATCGAAGCCCCCCTTCCTACCCTTTTCCCTAGGCCACATATGAGATGTTCTTTTTCATAATTTTTTAGACTTCTGAGACGTTGATTCATTCTGCAATCATGTGCTCTGCAATGGGATGAAATTCTGAGAAATTGTTGGCAGCTGATTTCTCTGTAAGAAAGTTCTTAACTATAATAAGCACAGAATGATCTGTTCTAGTGTTCTTTAGCTTATGTTTAAGAATCACAAACAAGATTTTGAATATAAAGTTGGACTCTCCAATAGTTGAGTATTTGTTTTGTTGCCTGTGATTCAAGTTTAGTTTTTTAAGTTTCAGGGAAAGAAATTAGAAAACAAAAGCAAAAAATCAGCATAGTGGCATACCACAGGAAACTATGTTCAATGGCTTAAGCTTGTGGGGATTTGCTAGACCTATTAATGGAGGTAGCTCAAATCTAACAAAGAAGCATGATAGCTAGGACTATATTTATTCCTTTAAATTCACTTTTAGAATATACTTATAACTGCATTTTTATTGAAAAAAGTAATATGTGCACAAGGTAAAAAATTCAAACTGTTCCATAAACCTGTTGCCTAGAGTCTATTATCAGTTTTATTGCATATTCTTCTAGCATTTTTTTCATACATTCGTGCATATTTAATCTATTTTTTCCATAGGTGGAAATAGAGTGTTCATACTGTTCCACAAGATATTTATTATCTCTTACATCTCTTACTCTTACTTATCTCCTATTTCCATCTTTAAAAACGACTTGAATAGTATGTTATGAAAATTAAGCTACATCAGTTGTGTGCCATGTATATGTGTTGTATTGTATTTCATTACTCTATATATTTCATATAGATATGCAATTTATTTATTCCCATAAAGATGATTATTCAAGTTATTTCTGGAATTTTGGTATTTTAACAATCTTCCAACAAATATTCTTGTACAGTACCCTTATCTTTTCAGGTATGTGAAATAATAGCTCTAGAATAATGCTTGTAGATGCTACAGAAAAAGAGGACTAGGACACAAATTCATGACTTTTCGATTTGATACCAAGATTGGAAATCTTGGAGGTTTAACTCCAGATCATAGAAAATGAGTTTAGCAACACTAAAAACATCATGATCAGAACATTTTGCTTGAGGAGAAAGAGCTGGTCAGCTGCTTGGGTTGTGGGTAGAAAGCCTTCAGGGATAAAACCCTGGATGTAGTTCAAGCACGTATGTATTTTGGGAGCTATCCAGAGTACTGAAGAGATGCCGCAGGAAGCAGTCTGTGCCACTGGACCAGAAACCACAGTCTTCAGATTTTATGTCTCTCCTGCTTTGAATCTTGCCCTTGAGATTTTAAACACTTCCTACATCAGCTGTCACCCATCAGATTCTTCTTTCTCTGTCCTTAACTCACCCCATTCTCCATCTGTCTCAGTCCAAGCCTATTAGTTCTGCTTTCCCAACAAACCCAGCTATGACCCACTCCTAGCATTTGGTCTTATAATTCCAAGAGAAACAAACTAAAAATGCAGCAGTACTAACACATGAATTTGACTGGTTCCTAATAACAGTCTCAATTTTTACAGCTATATACAAGTGTCCAATAGCCCTCAAACAACATGGGTTTAAAACTGTATATGTAGGTCTGCTTAGTCATGCATTTTTAAATAAATATAGTAAATATAGAAAAGAAAGAAAGTGAAGTCACTCAGTTGTGTCCAACTCTTTGTGATCTCATGGACTGTAGCCTACCAGACTCCTCCGTCCATGGGATTTCCCAGACAAAAGTATTGGAGTGGGTTGCCATTTCCTTCTCCAGGGGATCTTCACATCCCAGAGATCAAACCTAGGTTTCCCACATTGCAGGCAGATGCTTTACCTTCTAAGCCACAAGGGAAGTCATAGTAAATATAGTATTTTTTATTTTACAGATATTTAAATAAACTAATGTTGGGAAATATTGAAGGCAGGAGGTGAAGGGGCAACAGAGGATGAGATGGTTGGATGGCATCCCTGACTCGGTGGACATAAGTCTGAGCAAGCTCCAGGAGTTGGTGATGAACAGGCAAGCCTGGCGTGCTGCAGTCCATAGGGTTGCAAAGAGTTGGACACGACTGAGCAACTAAACTGAACTGAAATTAACTAAGTGTGGGAAAAAGTTTGTGTTCAATTAGAGATCACAATATGTGGGATTAAAAGAACTAGCATTTGAGTCTTTATTCTATACTAACTAGTTCTGGCTTCTTGCCCTCAGAGGAGTCATTTATCCATTCCTTCATTTTTGAGGCAGAGATATCAGTATGAGGATTTTCCACTGTGTGAAGAGGGGATCATGTCCATGCCCCATACTAGGTACACCAGAAGTTAATGCCAAAGTATCTTGGAACTTACTATTGCTGATTTTTGCTCTCCTTTTCAATATAGAGAATGAACTTCCTAAAATAACTCAATAACTTATTTACTCATGTAAATCATAATTGTTTGCAAATTTCTTCTGAAGCAAAGAAGATTTTTTTTTCCTTTCTGCTGAAGACAGCACAATGGATAACTTCAAAAACCCAGTATTTTCTGTTCCAGTGTTGTATTTACTTAATTTTGATATATGGACCTCTTAATACATTGAATATGTGGAAATATCAGAATTTCTAGAATTTTTCAGTTGGAAAATGTCAGAGAAGATATTTTTATGTATTTTTTTGTTTGTTTTAGACATTGGAAATCCCCTCACTGAAGGACTCAGGTTATAAGGGATAAGAGAAGGGGAGGGTGTGGTATAGTTTCTTCATCTGAATGTGAGACAGAGACAGGGAGAGTGAGATTCTCAGAAGTATGAGAGTATAGTCAAAATTGGCCTAAACAAAAGAAAGTTGTTAGTTAATGTGTAAGAACAATTTAATAATGCAGCTTGATTCAGAGGCCTCAGTTACCCATTTTTGGGAGCAGGAATTGAAGAAGACTGAAGATAAGGGGGAAATTTGGTGAATGATGAAATCTGAAGAGTGTGGGTTCTCCAGAGCAGAAAAGCAGACAAAGGAGAGAGGTATGCAATGTCAGGATTGATCATGAATTACCCTCTCTTTAATATAATCTGAGAGCCATAAATAAAAAATGGGGCTGCTTTTTATTTATTGCTGGGAGGGAGAGGATTTGTGTAAATTGGATACTATTTTAGGGCTAAGTCACATAAATCTTCACTTTTATAGGTTTTATTCATGTGTTCCTTCATTTTCTGTCTTTTCTGCCCAATCCTTCTGGTTATTGAGTTAAAATCATATTCCTAGACAGATATGAGTGAGGACAGAAATGCAAAGTTTATATTCCTAAGGTTCATGGTAGAGAGACCACATGAAGACAAGGAACATCTTAGCCCCTCAAGCTCATAAATGTCTAGCAAAGGGAATTTATAGGCAGGTTTTACCATGATCACTTTCATTACAAGAAAAGCATCAGGCTCACCTGAATCTGAGGATTCTGCCCCCTGCTTTTTCAATTGTTTATGTTTGATACTGATTACCATAATTAGCAAAGAAAATAAATTTCAAAAAGGAGTGTAACTCTCATACAGTGCTTATGAAAACACAAGTTTTTATGGCTTTTGGGAAAATAAAATAACAACATATACCTTAAAATTAAAGATCCACATATACTTTGACCCATTGATCTGATATCTGGGATCAACCCTAGAACAGTAAGAGCTCATTAGATAAGAATCTAAACACACATACATGCAAATAAATTAGAAACATATTTGTATATTTTATAGAATGTCCTTGATGTATCATTAAGTGAAAAACATTAGTAGGAACTTGTATGATACCATTAGGAGCAGAGAGATAAAAAAAACAAAACCTCTATTAAAATACAAGTATACAAGTATAATACTGAAACATAGAAACAAAAAATGAATCATATTATTAATATTAATATATTTAAAAATGAATATTCATTTGAAGGAATAATCAACAAAATGAAATGCAGCCTACATAATGAGAAAAATAATGCAGTTCATATATCATATAAGAGGTTAATACTAAAAATATATAAATAATTTATATAATTAATGGCAAAACCCCAAATAACTTGATTGAAAAATGGGCAAAGGACCTGAATAGACATTTTTCCAATTTTGGAAATAGACATTTCCAAAAATGTCCAATAGACATTTTTCCAGTAGACACTTTTCATTCATTCCAATGAGATGAATATCATTTTCATAGATATATTCAAATGACCAAGATAAGAGATATATGAAATGGTGTTCAACATTACTAATAATTAGGAAAACGCAAATCAAAACCACAATGATATATCACCACATGCCTAACAGAATAGCTATCATCAAAAAGATAAGAGATAGCAAATGCTAACAGGAAAGCAGAGCAAAGAAAATCCTTGTGTACTGTTGGAGGGGAAGTAAATTGGTATAGCTTTATGGAGGTTCCTCAAAAAATTTAAAATAGAACTACCATATGATCCAGCAATTCTACTTCTGAGCATATACTCAGATGATGAGATCACTATTTTGAAGAAATATCCTCACCCCTATGTTCACTGCATCATTATTTACAACAGCTAAGACATGGAAGCAACCCAGGTATATGAACACACACACACACACACACACACACACACACACTGTGGAATATACTATTCAGCCATATAAAGGAAATCCTGCCATTTGTGACAACAAGGATGGATCTTTAGAACATTATTCTAAGTAAAATAATTCAGATAGAGAAAGGCAAATACTATATGATTTCACTTATATGTAGAATCTTAAAAACCCCTAACTTACAAAAATAGAGATCATATTTGTGATTTCCAGAGGTATGGGGTAAAGATGGAAGAACGGAATAAAGGGAGTCAAAAAGTACAAGCTTCTTGTTATAACATGAATAAGTACTGGGGATGTGAGTACAATGTAATTACTATATTTAATACTGCTATATTGTGTATTTGAAAACTACTAAAAGAACTGATCCTAAAAGTTCCCATCACAAGAAAAAATGTATCTTTGTAACTATATGGGGTGATAGATGTTGTGGTAATCATTTCACAATATATGTATGTTACGTCAGCATGCTGTATACTTTGTACAAGGCTCTATGGCAGTTATATCTCAATAAAACAATAAGGGAAAATAAGAACGACAGTAAAAAAAATACTTTCAAATCTTAAAGATGTAAATTAACACAAGGTGAAAGCTAATGAAAAATACTTTAAAAAGAAGCTAAGAAAGGAGGTGCAGCTAATAATTATGCAAGAATATTACAAACTGGGATTCTCCCAGGCAAAGAAGAATTTACAGTCAAACTTCTTATAATTCACCCAAGTTTGCATGAGTATTCAAATCCCATATAATGACCAGGACCACTGAATTTTAGTTTCTTTGAGCATTTCAGAAAATTATAAAATTGAGAATTGGTAAGAAGTTTAAATATTTTCTAGTTGAGTTACACAAATTTACAGAAAAGAAAATGAGTTATCCATTGCCTCACAATTCTATGGCACTAAAGTTATTTATAGACTCCTAGAATTTGACTCCCAGTGCAGAATTCTTGGGCTTCCCTTGTGGCTCAGCTGGTAAAGAATCTGTCTGCAATGCAAGAGACACCGATTCGATTCCTGCGACAGGAAGATCTGCTGGAGAAGGGATAGGCTACACACTCCAGTATTCCTGGGCTTCCCTTGTAGCTCAGCTGGTAAAGAATCTGCCTGCAATGTGGGAGACCTGGGTTCAATCATTGGGTTGGGAATATCCCCTGGAGAAGAAAATGGCATTCTTTCTACTATAACAATTATATACACAGTACAAATACTAGCATTTTGCTATCCAATAGGTCAGGTTTTCTTGCTTTGAGGCAAATGGTGTTTCCACATCAGGACTCAAGTAAAAATGCTTTTGTTAGAAAGTCATAAACATCAACCCAGAATTGAGTTCAACTATAAACCTGATTATGAAAATAGGACACCTGAGTTTTTATCGTGGGTTATCCATCATTTTATAAAACCTACAATTTTCCATTTGCATGTGAATATTAAACTCTGATTTCAATAGTACAATCTAAAAAGTACCAGTAGTCAGTTCACATGGTTCCTACCGACTCAGACAACATATGCTTATATTCTAAAAGTATCACAAGAATATACAAGCCAGGTGTCATGGAGACATGGGACTCTTCTGGAGACACTGACTGTAGCTCACTCAGGATCAGTCTAGACGAAGCTTCCAATGAGAAGGCTGTGGCCTGGGATGCCCAGAGTGTAAATGATTTAGTCTGGGTCCTAAGGGATCAGAGAAAGGAATAACATAATTTGGTGATCAGGAGTGCTACAATTTTAAGTGGGTTAATCAGTATAGGCCTGTTGAAAAGGTGACATTGTGGCAGTGTAGGAGAGGTGATACGAGATAAAGGAGAGGGCGGAGGATGTAGGCAATTCTCCATGTCCTGTCATTTGACTTTGTGGGTGAGAGTGTGGGTTCTAGAACCAGATGGGCTGGGTTTGAAGTCTGAACCCACTGCTTTTAGATTGCATCACTTTGGAAAACTTAAACCTTTGTGCCTAGTTGGCATCATCCATTAAATGCAGAATAATGGTTTTCTTGCCTTTAAAAGTTTTTCCCCAGATGAGATAATACTTGCAGCATACTTAGAATAATGCCTAAAATGTAGTAAGCAGAGATTACATATTAGCTGTTACTATTACTGGGGTTCCCTGGTGGCTTGCCTTCAATACCAATCTCAGGTCAAGCAGCATGCCAGAGACGAGGACTGGGAAGGCTGGTATTTGGGCTGCTATCTCAGTTTAACTGAGAAAGCTGAAATCAAGATTGCTAGGAGAAATATCAACAACCTCAGATATGCAGATGACACCACCCTTATGGCAGGAAGTGAAGAAGAACTAAAGAGCCTCTTGATGAAAGTAAAAGAGGAGAGTGAAAAAGCTGGCTTAAAGCTCAACATTCAGAAAACTAAGATCATGGCATCTGGTCCCATCACTTCATGGCAAATAGATGGGGAAAGAGTGGAAACATTGACAGACTTAATTTTTTTGGGCTCCAAAATCACTGCAGATGATGATTGCAGCCATGAATGATGCCTGCTCCTTGGAAGAAGAGTTATGACCAACCTAGACAGCATATTAAAAAGCAGAGACATTACTTTGCCAACAAAGGTCCATCTAGTCAAGACTGTGGTTTTTCCAATAGTCATGTATGGATGTGAAAGTTGGAATATAAAGAAAGCTGAGCACCGAAGAATTGATGCTTTGAACTGTGGTGTTGGAGAAGACTCTTGAGAGTCCCTTGGACTGCAAGGAGATCCAACTAGTCCATCCTAAAGGAAATCAGTCCTGAATATTCATTGGAAGGACTGATGTTGAAGCTGGAACTCCAATATTTTGGCCACCTGATGCGAAGAACTGAGTCATTTGAAAAGACCCTGATGCTGGGAAACATTGACGGTGGGAGGAAAAGGGGATGAGAGAGGATGAAATGGTTGGATGGCATCACTGACTCAATGGACGTGAGTTTGAGTAAACTCTGGGAGTTGGTGATGGACAGGGAGGCCTGGCATGCTACAGTCCATGGAGTCATAAAGAGTCTGACATGACTGAGTGACTGAACTGAACTGAACTTAGTCTAACAGCCTTCAGTGCCACATCATCTCCATCATGATTAAAAAATTAAATTGTTTTAAATTTTTTAAAATTAAAATTTAAAATTAAAAAAAGTCAAAGCCTATTTTCCCTTCCTTCTTCTTTATTTTTGATGGGTTCCTAAAGTGAGAGATACAAAAACTTTCCTCTGTATTTGCCATTTATCAGTTAAGAGACCTAAGAAGGGAAAAGTATTTATTTATGTCAAGGATATTTGTGTGATATAGCTTCTCTTAGTGATGACAAACTCCTTGATGTTGGAATCCAGGTATCTTGGTGTTTTCACAGTACTCAGAATAATTCTTTGCCCAAAGTGGCAGATTAATATATACACATGTCAAATGATCAAATCATTGAAAGATTACAAGGATGGGAATAAAACGCAACAGGGAGCAAGGCTTGCCAAGCGTGATTTGGGTAATTCAAAAAAATGCATTGAGACAAATCTAAATTATCAGCAAGAGAAAGTGAAACCATCTGGAAAGAAGGAACTGAGTCCTTAGCCTAAAACAAGAAGGGGGCCTGGAGTGAGGAGGGAATAAAGCAAAAATAGTAGAGAAACAGAATAAAAAGAGACAAGGAAGATAAGAAGATGGAAAACAGGTATGAGAGGCAGTCGCAGAGTTTTGTAGGAAAATAAAAACAGTGGTTTGAAGCAACTGGGTTTTTGGCAACTAGAAACAGATGATAACAGGCGTGACAACCATGAAGCTGCAATGAATGTCTGTTCACAGACAATTTGTAATTCACTGATGCAGCTATTTGACAAGAGGTTTGAAAAACTACTTGAGAGAAAATTGAGGATATTGTGCATGTAAGACTTTTTTATGGTTCCTCATGATTATTTACTTTTTTCTAATAACAAAAAACTATTCTAAACAATGGCAATAATCTCCCTTCAAATTTTTGTGCAAATTGTTTTATTCTATATAAAAAGCACATCAGATCAGAAATGTGTGGAGGGGAGGCTTCTCAGCATTCAGTTTTATAGCCCTGAAGCTAATTCCACTTCTATGCCAAGTAGATGTTGGAAATTTTCCGTTGACTATTACACAAATTTCAAAAAGCCAAACCATTGAGTCAGAGGATAGTTTATGGCCCATTAACAATACATTGACTTCTCAGAACTGTAAACACGGCCTTATGGATCTTAATGTAATTGTTTAGGATGAGTGTGTTGGCAAGAAGCATTAGAGTCTGTTAACACAGTCTGGAAGGCAACGTGTTTTAAGCAAATCTGCAAAATGTTACCAACTCATTAAGCTAAGAGCTTTATGACTCAGTGTTCTAAAATGATTCTGTGAGACACTTCGGAATGAGGCTGTATATCCATTTCTGGTTCTGCCATGATTGATGTGTGCATAAAAGGGGCTGACTGCATTTCTCACTGTGTTATGCTGATGATGTTTCAACACGAGTTTAGCCTTTTTTTCTTCAACCTTATTCTTTTATTCTGTTATATAACTAAAAGAGTACAGAGAAGTACTTATATACATTCTATGGAATAGATTTTGCTGTATTTAAATAGAGTATAGGGGTTGCAACAACGTTTACAAGGCTGAGTTCTACAGATGCAGTATTAATGCCAATGCATCCCTCTCTCCTGGATGCTCCTTTAAAGTTCACTTTACTGCAGACACTGGGAATTGGAAGGGATTTAGATATCATACAGTCCAGCTTTGTACTTATGGAAACAAGGATTTCTAGAGCATCCCTGTTGGATAGGCTAAAATTCTGTACATTTCAGGGGAAACAGTTTTGATTCAGGGAAAGTGTTTTTAGTTGCAGACAGAAGAAACACAACTCAAACAAGCGGAATTAGCTCTCAAGACTGAAAAATTCAGCAGTGTTTCTCATTCACAGCATGGGTGGTTTGAAGGTTTCAAATGATAATATCATCTCTCTTCACCTCTTTATCTTGCTTCCTTTTTTTTCAGATGAATTTCTTTCCTGTGATCTCTTTGTGGTACCACAAGGGTTATATCATAATATCTCCATGGCTAGATCAAAGAGAAATTCTGTTTCTAATAGTTTGAGTCAAAGTTCTAGGTCCGAGTATAGTAGACTAACTTGCATCATAGACAAAGACTGGGCCCAGGGAGGAAGGAAGACACGGAGTCCTCAAGTTAGGTCATGTACTTATGCAAGTAGCTATCAAACCAGGATTTGGTAATTTTATTGATCTGACCTGGATTACTTTTAATTGTCATCTTTCTCTCATTCTCAACAACATAATGAGGCACAATTCTTTCTCCTACCTTTTCAGTCAATTCCCTTTCTTCTACTGACACTGTTACTTGTTTCAAATTGTCATTAAGGCTTTCCCTAGGACAATAGTTATAGACATCTCATTGTCTCTAGTCTTCTCTCCATTTTTTTTATGTTGTTGCCACAGTGATCAACTTTAAACACATATTTAAATCTCTACTGCCTCACACCAACTCATTCACCTACTCCATTAAGATCTATCCATTCCTTTTCCATCTCAAATTCTTTCTAAAAGTTGAGCTCAATAATTTTCTCTCCTATTATCCCATAATTTTCTCTACTTTCATTATATAGTCTGTCTTTATATTAGGTCTTAGATGCTGGTGTCCTCTGTTAGATTATGAGTAGCTATAAGGCATGAACCATATTTTATCCATCTTTGTATTCACATAAGTACTGAGAATGAGGTCTTGCCCAAAGTAAAATTTTTATAAATGCTAGTCAAATTTAATGAATGAGGTGCTGAACTGTCCAATATAAACAATAAGTGTTTTAAGAGTCTTATCTAGGCCAAAGTACTTAAGGAAAGACACATATATTACTATGTAAGATTTTGCAATCCTATTAAGTAGGAGCCAAAATTAAGTTTCAGCATTTGGTCAATATCAGGAGACAGCATTCCATGGATCTCTTGTATTTCTGTAAAGCTCACAAATGAAACACTGTTTTTATTGTTATCTATCTTTTCAAAGATGTTTCTAATAAAAATATATGATCATGGAACACAGATCCAATGTCTTCCTCTAGAGCAAAATGTGTATTTCCCTATGTGAAAGTGAAAGTTACTTAGCCATGTCGGACTCTTTGTGACACCATGGACTATATAGTCCATGTAATTCTCCAGGCCAGAATACTGGAGTGGTTAGCCTTTCCCATCTCCAGGGGATCTTCCCAACCCAGGGATAGAACCCAGGTCTCCTGCATTGCAGGCAGATTCTTTACCAGCTGAGCCACCAGGGAAGCCCATATTTCCCTATAGTCTGTTATGAAAGGCTCAAACTTCCTAGGCTTAAGGTTTCTGCCCTATAATACAACCTGCGACACGTACAGGTGAACTTCTCTGATGGCTCACAGTAAAGAATCCACCTGCAATGGAGGAGACCAGGTTTGATCCCTGGGTTGGAAAGATCCCTTGGAGAAGGGAATGGTTACCCTCTCCAGTGTTCTTGCTGGCAAATTCCATGGACAGAGGAGCCTGGTGGGCCACAGTCCATGGGATCACAGAGTTGGACACAACTCAGTGGCTAACACACACACACACACACACACACATGCCGGTAGCACCTGACTTGACCCTTTTCACAGAATCCTGTGAGAATTGGGACTCAGAAAACTAATGTAAGGAAAAGGTGCTCTTCTGACTACTGCTACTGTCAAGAGTTACAAACCCTTTACTCCTCACTCAGGTGTCTCATGCTTTCTGCCAGCTTTCATGAAACTCAGGCAGGCTAACTTGTTAATTTACAAGTAAGGAAAATCTCTGGACCTTCACAGTTATTAACAATTTGGGCTAAAATAGGTTCTAGTTTCTAGATGTTCTTATTTACTTATGAGACTTTGGTTTTTACAATGGTATACTGCAACAATGATATCCCAACAATGTTATACCACCGATAGAATTGTACTTGTAGTCTTATATGACTTCATTGGATATTTTAAATATCTAGGAGTGGATATCTAAAGAAACAGCATTTTGTTTATAAAATCTATAAAGTATAGCAAGAAGCAGTACATTGACAAATTATAGCTACATTTGTTGATCACCGATCATATACCAAATATGTTAATGAATTCATTTTATTCTGTATTCTATATATCAGTGAATAAATATGACTACTACCCAAGGAAATCAGTCCTGAATATTCATTGGAAGGACTGGTGCTGAAGCTGAAACTCCAATACTTTGGCCACCTAATTTGAAGAGCTGACTCATTAGAAAAGACCCTGATGCTGAGAAAGATTGAAGGCAAGAGGAGAGGGGGATAACAGAGGATGAAATTGTTGGATGGCATCACTGACTCAAGGGACATGAGTTTGAGCAAACTGTGGGAGATTATGAAGGACAGGGAAGCCTGGCGTGCTGCAGTCCATGGAGTCACAAAGAGTCGGACAAAACTGAATGACTGAGCAACAACTACCCACCTGTATAAACAAAACTCTGCATGCTTCCCTGACTTGTCACTCTAATTTTCCTCTAGACATAATTAGACTTATATATCTAGAGATCTATTATCTTACGAGCTTTTCTGCTCCTTTCCACAGCCAGTACTTCTACTGTAACCTCTCCCTCCAATCAATGAAGTAATCCCCTAAATCTTCTCTCTCCTTCCCATCTTGTGATCCTCACCATCAGTTCTGTAGGCTGAACCAGAGTCAACATTCCAAAATGGAAATATGACCAAATTACTTTCTTAAAAAACCCATCCCTGACTCCCATTGCCTTTTAGATATAACCTATACTCCTAAATGACAGTGGTATCTAACAGAGACTCTAGAGGACAGTAGATTAAACAAGACAGAAGTGTATTTCTCTCCCAGATATCTGCTGAATGATAAACCATCAAGTGTTGATTTGCTCCTTGAAGTTATCATGAAATCTATGCTCCTCAAACCATTTTGCTTTACAATCCCTAAGGTTGTCCCTCATCCACAGGGTCTAAGATGGCTACATACCAAAATTATGTTCCAAGAGATTTGATAAAGAATGGGTATCTTATCTCTATAAATAGATAACTAGAAATTTGTTCATATCTTTTCTGCTTATATTCTATCAGTCAGAATTTAGTCCTATGTCCACACCCAGCTGCAAGGGATGCTTAGAAATATAGTTTGTGATCTGAAAGACCAAATGCCCAGCGGAAAATCAGGGGTTTTATTATTATAAAGTGGATGGTAGATGACCATCAGCTTTTTAAATCTCACTCACTCAATTGGACTATGAGCTTCCTAATGACTAAAACTATGCCTCAGTTCAAATTCCAACATTTAATAAAATGCTTACATATATAGTTGACTAAAAATACCTGTATGAAAAAAATGAATGAGTGTTACGTTCATGACAACACTACAAATGCAAACATTAACACCTGCCTTTTAGATATGAAGAAGCTTGACTCATGAAATTTGATAAATTGATCAGCACAGAGATGACCTGCTGAGGAATAAAGTTTAGATCTTGAATCCAGGCACTTTTAATTCCACTCCACTGGTATCTCTTTCAATATTATAAAGTTTCAAGAACATTTCAGCATAATCATGATTTACTTCAGTTGTATAATTCTGGATAAACTAGTTTTCTTAGTCTCTTCTCTCCCCATGAAAAAATAGAGTGGAAAGCTTTTGAGGGACATACTAATGCTGGTACATTGTAGGCTGGTACAAATGTAATTGTGATTTCAGACCATGAATTTTAAATCATTATAGCTAGGTTCAAGCACATCTTTACTAATCAAAACAGGAACCATTACAATCAACACTTTTTGCCAATGAGAAATAAGTTTGTTTATTCCTGTAGCATAAAAATCTATGTCTTGGGATTTGACAAACTCTTGGAAAGGATTTTCTACCTCCTGTTTGTTGTGGAAGCATTTTCCCTACAAAAAGTTGATGCAATGCCTGAATAACTGGTAGTCAGTTGGAATAGGTCAGATGACTATGGCGGATAAGGCAAAACTTCATAGCCCAGTTCGCTCAACTTTTCAAGCATTGGTTGTGCAATGTGGGGTCAGGTGTTGTTGTGAAGAATTTGGCCCTTTCTGTTGGCCAATGCTGGCTGCAGGCATTGCAGTTTTTAGTGCATCTCATTAATTTGCTGAAAATACTTCTCAGATGTAATGATTTACCCAGGATTCAGAAAGTAGTAGTGGATAAGACATGCAGCAGACTGCCAAATGATCATGACCTTTTTTTGGTGCAAGCTTGGCTTTGGGAAGTGCTTTGGAGATTTTTCTTGGTCCAACTACTGAGCTGGTCATTGCCAGTTACCATATAAAATCCACTTTTCATCCCATGTCACAATCCATTCGAGAAATGGTTCATTGTTATTGCATAAAATAAGAGAAGACAACACTTTAAAACAATTCTTTTTTTGATTTTTCAGTCAGCTTGTGAAGCACCCACTTATTGAGCTTCTTCACCTTTCCATTTTCTTCAAGGGCTGCACTCAATGTGCCAGTAAATTTGGAAAACTCAAAAGTACCATAGGACTGGAAAAAGTCAGTTTTGATTCCAGTCCCACAGGAGGGCAATGCCAAAAATGTTGACTACCACACAATTGCACCCATTTCACATGCTAGCAAAGTGATGCTCAAAATCCTTCAAGTTAGGCTTCAACAGTACATGAACCAAGAACTTTCAGATGTACAAACTGGATTTAGAAAAGGCAGAGGTACCAGAGACCAAATTGCTAACATTTGTTGGATCATATAAAAAGAAGGGAATTCACGAAAAACATCTGCTTCTTTGACTATGCTAAAGCCTTTGACTGTGTGGATCACAACAAACTGGAAAATTCTTAAAAAGATGGGAATACCACACCACCTTACCTGTCTCCTGAGAAACTTAAATGCATGCCAAGAAGCAAAGTTAGAACTGGGCATGGAACAATGGACTAGTTGAAAATTGGGAAAGGAGTATGAAAAGGCTGTATATTGTCACCCTGCTTATTTAACTTATATGCAGAGTACATCATGTGAAATTACTGGACTGGATGACTCACAAGCTTGAATCAAGTTTTCCAGGAGAAATATCTAAAACCTCAGATATGCAGATGACACCACTCTAATGGCAGAAAATGAAGAGAAACCAAACAGCCTCTTGATGAGGGTGAAAGAGGAGAGTTTAAAAGCTGGTTTAAAATTCAACATTCAAAAAACTAAGATCATGGCATCTGGTTTCACCACTTCATGGCAAATAGGTGGGGAAAAGTAGAAACAGTGACAGATTTTATTTTCTTGGGCTACAAAATCACTGTGGATTATGACTGCAGCTAAGAAATTAAAAGATGTTTATTCCTCTGAAGAAAAGCTATGACAAACCTAAACAGTATATTAAAAAGCAAAGACATCACTTTGTCAACAAATGTCTGTATAGTCAAATTTATGTTTTTTCCAATATTCACATATGGATGTGAGAGTTGGATCATAAAGAAGGCTGAGAGCTGAAGAATTGATACTTTTGAATTATGGTGCTGGAGAAGACTCTTGAGAGTTCCTTGGACTGCAAAGAGATCAAACCAGTGGATCCTAAAGGAAATCAACCCTGAATATTTGTTGGAAGGGCTGATGATGAAGCTGAAGCTCCAATAGTTTTGCCACCTGATGCAAAGAGTCAATACATTGGAAGAGCCCCTGCTGCTGGGAAAGACTGAGGACAGGAGGAGGAGAAGGCGACAGAGGATGAGATGGTTGGATGGCATTACCAACACAATGGACGTGAGTTCGAGCAAATTCTGCAAGATAGTAAAGGACAGAGAAGCCTGGCATGCTTCAGTTCATGGGGTCACAGAGTTGGACAGAACTCAGTGACTGAACATTTGATTCAAATGCCAAACAACCATAGAATGTTTGACATTTAGTTCTTTGGCAACTTCTTATGTTGTTGTAAGAGGATCAGCTTTGATGATGCTCTCTTGATGGCCCTCATCTTCAAGGCTCTTGTTTCCTTTGCAAAATTTCTTGAACCACCACTGGCCCTGTAGATTCGTTAGCAGTTCCTGCGCCAACTGCATTGTTGATCCTTCGATTTTTCTCCACTGCTTTATGACCCATTTTTGAACTCAAATAAGAAAATCGCTCCAATTTGATTTTTTTCCAACATTATTTCCATAGTCTAAAATGTAAAATACACAGCAAGTAATGTCATTATCAAAAAAAAAAAAAGAGAGAGAGAGAGAGAAACGTGCATTAAAATGATGTATAACATAATCACATTTATTCTTAATTTATTCTTAGATAAATGTGATTTATCAATTGGCAACATTCAACAACGCAAAACCACAATTACTTTTGCACCAACTTGATAACATTCTCTGATTATAAGAAATATAATCATGTAGAAATTTAGTTAAGAGAAAAATAACAGTTTTTTTTTCTTTTTATTGAATTCTTTTCAAGTGGTTGGACACATCTGTATCTCTGTGTCTTTTAATCAAGTTTAATTTTAGTTGACATTTTTATACTGTATTGAATATTTAATCCTATTCATAGTATTTGTGAAATCAGAAGGAGTAGGAATAAATATATAAAAATATTTTCAGGCATTTCTTCAGGATAGTATTTGCTACTAGTATCCTTATGTGGTTGATCATAGCAAGGGCTCTTTCTAATCTTTGCTGAGAGGTTATGCTCTCAAAAGTAATCCTGGATATATTTTTACAAAGAAGCATTATGCTCTAACTATAAAAATAATGGTACAATTTAAAAAATTAATACTTGGTATGTAATACCTGGTTAAAAATGGTGGTAGTGGGCTTTAAGCATAAGGGAAATTCTAGATATTCATTACTTTTTATTCTTTTAAAAAATATTTTACTTGATATACCTGCTATCCATTTTTTTCCTCCATTATTTCTGTAGAAACATGGACTCATAAAACTGAAATTCCAACTATATCTAGCTAAAATATTTATGATATATATCTATCTTCAAAATGGAAGTATGAAGCTTAGATAGAAGGATGTAAATAAAATTACATCTTGGAAAAGAACTTGGAACTTATTAAACTTCAAAGAATGTATCTTGTGCAAGAAAGGGTACATGTTTCCACTGAACTTGAGGTTATAGGGAACAGTGTTTTTATATCTATTCTTCCAATTGTGAAAACAGCCCATGGCATATAATATATTGACTTTGGCAGCTTCTGTACACCTAGTCTTGCCAATACAGTTGTTTGAAATTAAATTGACTTTCTTTGAAATGTTTAATTGGAATCTTAGAATTGCTGAGCAGATGCACTGGCCAATTGATTGCCTGTCTCCCAAAGGGCACCTCTTGGCCACAGACCTCTAAGGTGTTAATTGCTTTACTGCCCAAAGCTCTAAACACTGAAAGTTGTGAATTGACTTGATGCCTAACTCAGTTATTCATTTACAATATATTTACATCACACATCATTACACAACAATCACAGATGCCCTGGTGTTCAATTCAGAATGTCTGCCTTAATTAATTAGTCCCGATATTTAGCTTAAGGTTAAATGACTTTCCTTTTTCCAAAATCTTTGAAATCTGGAAAGTAGGGGTGATGGCAGTCGATAGTGATATATGTTGAGTATAAGCCCTGGGAGCAATGCTGACAATAAAGTTTTTGAGTCTAATTCGGGAGATATTTGTATTTTTCTCACTTCTAGACTTTCCTTTGTCCTTCTAGAGACATTGTGGATTGGGCAAGAGCACAGCATAATACATAATCACTTTTGAAAACTGACCAGGCATTCTGAGCTCTAAAACAAGATGTTGAGTTTTTACGTCATTGAAAGGTTGAGAGCTTATTTATATATTTACTTATTGAAAGTGGATAAAATGCAGGATATAGCATCTACCACAGAATTTCTAATAAATGGAAAAGTATCTCACAAAAGAAAAAATGCATGGGAAGCAGTCACAGTGGATTTTTCAATTATGCCAGTTAGAAATAAGGTCTTCTTCCTATACAAAAAAAAAAAAAAAAAGATGGGAAAAACAGATGTCTACTTTTATTTTTACTATCTACTAATTTTAAAAGCAAAAGCCAGTGTAATGGTTTATGAGATAAAGACACTTGAGGCATGATGAGTTCATGTGGCTGGCTTATCACTTTAAATACCTATTCTCTATATATTTTATACATTGTTATGTTTGTTTGCCTGTCCATCAGGGGAAACTGGCTTCATTTATTTTTCAATATTGAGCATAAAATGAAATTACCAATCAAATTTCAAATACCTAGAAAATCAGAGGGATCTCCATTTGGCTCCAACCTTGAGCTTATTGTGCACATATGCTAAGTTGCTTCAGTTGTATCCGACTCTTTGTGACCCTATGGACCATAGCCCACCTGGCTCTTCTATCCATGGAATTCTCCAGGCAAGAATATTGGAGTGGGTTGCCATGCCTTCCTCGAAGGGATCTTCCCAACCGAGGGACTGAACCCATGTCTCTTACATCTCCTGCATTGGCAGGTGGGTTCTTTACCACTAGCACCATCTGGGAAGCCCCTAGATCTTATTATCTCTACTACTTATTCCAATGTACTCTCTGATAAAACCAAATAGAACCACTCACTCATCTGTAGTTACCTTAAGCTTATTCACTTCTATGTCTTTGTTAGTGCTAGACTGCTGTTTAGGAAAATATTTTTTCTAACTTTCCAGAACAAAAATTTTAAGGATCTTTGAAATCCCCTTCTAATGTCTCTTCTTTTTCGTCACTGTTCGGTGTTGGGGAAGAGGAACTATGTAAGTAAGTTCAGAAGAACATCATTCTTGCTGTTCTGCAGGGGAGTTTTAGAGCAGAGGTAGAACAGTTGTGAGGCTCTATCAATGGTCTAAGAAAGAGATAATAACTTGGCTCAGAGTAAAATAATGGGAAAGGAGAGAAATAGGCATATTGTACGTACATAGTTTGGAAAGAAAGTGAAAGTCGCTCAGTCGTGTCGACTCTTTGTAACCCCATGGACTATACAGTCCCTGAAATTCTCTAGGTCAGAATACCAGAGTGGGTACCCTCCCCCTTCTCCAGGGGATCTTCCCAATCCAGGGATTGAACCCAGGTCTCCAGCATTGCAGGTGGATTCTTTACCAGCTGAACCACAAGGGAAGCCCAAGAACACTGGAGTGGGTAGCCTATCCCTTCTCCAGGGGATCTTCCTAACCCAGGAATCGAACCAGGGTCTCCTGCATTGCAGGCAGATTATTTACCAGTTGAGCTATCAGGGAAGCCCAGGCCCACTGTGATTCATGAGTAAGGCCAATTGATTCCAAAATAAGTAGAATCAATTGGCCTTACTCATGAATAAATAGGAGGAATCAAACAAAATTCTTTCTCTCTTTCTTTATTTTTGGCTTGAGCCAAAAGAGAAAGGCTAGGAAAGACAATATTTTATGCTAAAAATCAAGAAATCATTTAAGGCCCTATTAAGTTTGAAATGTCTATTAGAGATTCAGATCAATGGAACAGAAAGGCAACTGGGTATGAGCTGGGATCTCAGAGGACAGAGTCAAAGCTTGAATTATAAATAAGGGAATCGATCATATGTAAATAATTTAAAAATCCATGAGAACAGAGACAATCACATAGGGAGATATGTAGAGAGGACTCTGAAAAGTCCTGAAAAGTAAGAAGAAAGAAGTTTGGTTTTGCAGAGGAAGGAGTGATTGCTAACTACTGCCTAATGTGCTGAGAGGCTAAGAAAACATGGAAAAATATTCACTAATTTTGGCAACATGGAAATCATCTGGTATTGAACAGGGAATGTTGGGAGTGGAAGCAAAATTCAAACAGAAATATGAATTGAAGATCAGAAAAAGAAGAAAAAATTAAGTTGAACTATACAGAAAATCTGAAAAATTGGCAGAAGTTAGTGGACACTGTTGTACTGAGGGAGATTTCTCTTTTATAATATGGATGAGCAACATATATTAATAGAAATGATTCAGTCAAGGGGAAGATCAATGATGCAAAGGGAAAGGAGGAGTCAAGGCAGCATGGCATTCAAAAAGACTCTGAGAATTTACCCAGAGGATAAGTAAGGAGGTAAGTAAGCCTTGCTGCTGTTGCTAAGTCGCTTCAGTCGTGTCCGACTCTGTGCGACCCGATAGATGGCAGCCCACCAGGCTTCCCCTTCCCTGGGATTCTCCAGGCAAGAATACTGGAGTGGCTTGCCATTTCCTTCTCCAGTGCATGAAAGTGAAAAGTGAAAGTGAAGTCGCTCAGTCATGTCCGACTCCTAGCGACCCCATGGACTGCAGCCCACCAGGCTCCTCCATCTATGGATTTTCCAGGCAAGAGTACTGGAGTGGGGTGCCATTAAAGACAGTCTTCCATTTTACTATGAAGAAAAGATGCATATGCTTTTACAGCATAGACTTGGCAGAAGGAATGTGAGATATCTAGAATCCAATATCTTCCTTGTCAATGAAGTGCTAGTTTCAGTGTGAGAAGTGCAGAAAGTAGACCTCAAGACTGGAGGAGAGAGAATTTACATAAGAATTGTCTCTGAAATTGGGAAAGTGAGCTTATCACAGAAGCAGATAATTTCAAGGGGCAACATTCTGTGCCCTATTGAGATTTGAAACAGAAACCTTTCCATTTGATTCTCTGATTTTCTTCATTTACATTCAACTGCATCTGGAAAGTTGCAGAAGAAATCAGATTATTTTTAACTTTACATTAAAGTTAACTATTTATATATCTTTTATTTATATAATAAAGTAATAAAGAAACAATATGGAAAACAACATGAAATTCCCATCTGTACTCCCCAAAGCACTCAGCACATTGTAATCCTTTAGTAAATTTATCAAAATATTTTGGAATGAATAAACAGTTTCCTTGCTGTCTTTATGAATTTGGTAAGGTTTTTTTTTTTTTTTTTAAGTTTTGAAAAATGAACTACCATTATTAATCATGATAAAGAAATGTAAAACAGAAATGTCAGATTTTTAAAATAAAGTACAATGGTTTTCTTTTTTTTTACATTCATGTCTTTCAAGAAGCTTAGAGAACATATCATACTAAATCTTCCAAAATAATTTCCCAAAGTAAAGAAAAGCAAGAGTGGCTGAGAGGTGAAAAAAAGAGTAGAGATGCAGACCATTTTAGCAAAGCCTCACTGGACTGTGAGTGCTGAGGCAGTAAGCTAATACTCAGTGGTGGGCTGGGTTTCTTGCTAGTAATGCTGAACTGAATCATAAAGAGCTGAAACTGTAATGTTTGCTTTTCAAACATATGTGACCTAAAGTTAACCTTGATGTGGAAAATCTGTTTGCATATTAGCAGAAACCCTAACACTTAAAAGTAAATTGCTATTCAATTTTTAGTGTAACTTTTAGTTAAAATATTAAAATTATAGTAAGCATAATGATCTTAAGAAAACATATTTTCCAGACTTATTGTTTTAAAACAAAAATATGTATATATATATTCACTGTAAACACCATAGTAAACATAGAACTCTGAACTGTTACTTTGGGAAATGAAATATGGAAGTTGTTATGTTTGCTTTTAATTTGCCATAAAGCAATCCAGGTGAGTGACAGTGTCTTCAAACACTCATATACTTGACAGTTTGTCTTTATAGGAAAAAAAAATGAGCTAAAATAAAAGCTCCAAAATTGAATGATGAATGGAAAAAAAAAAACCTGCTGAGAAATATTTGGGGGAAGTATTTGGCTTTTCTTTCTTCCATCTTCACGGCCATGCTGCTGCTGCTAAGTCACCTCAGTTGTGTCTGACTCTGTGTGACCCCATAGACAGCAGCCCATCAGGCTTCCCCATCCCTGGGATTCTCAAGGCAAGAACACTGGAGTGGGTTGCCATTTCTTTCTCCAATGCATGGAAGTGAAAAATGAAAGTGAAGTCGCTCAGTCGTGTCCGACTCTTAGCGACCCCATGGACTGTAGCCCACCAGGCTCCTCCATCCATGGGATTTTCCAGGCAAGAGTACTGGAGTGGGGTGCCATTGCCTTCTCCGTTCATGGCCATAGAGAAATAGAATACATTAAGTAATTAACTTTGATCCTGTTAAAGAAAACTTCAAAGAGAGAAATTTGCAGCCACATAGATGGATCTAGAGATTATAATACTAAGTGAAGTCAGAGAAAGACAAATATTACATGATATTACTGATATGTCAAATATAAAAAGCAATAAAAATGAACTTATTTACAAACAGAAACGGACTCACAGACTTAGAAAGCAACCTTGTAGCTACCAAAGGGGAAATGTGTGGGAAGGGATAAACTGGGAGTATGGGATTAACAGATATACACTACTGTACATAAAATAGATAAACACAAGGATTTACTGTTTATCACAGGGAACTATATTCAGTATTTCATAATAAGGTATAATGGAAAAGAATAGAAAAGAGAACATAGATATATAAAAATGTATATGAATAACGGAATCACTTTTTTTGTATACCTAAAACTAACATATTATCAACCAACCATTTTTCAATATAAATAAATAAATAAAATTTAAATGTAGAAAAAGAATTTCTTTGTTTATGAAAATATCAGTTGACTTCTTATATATGCAACACAAACCAAACACCATCAGTCATTCAATGTATATTTACTGAGTACCCATCATGTTACTGGCAATATTATGGAGATGTAAGAATATATAAAAAACAAAAGGTTATATAAAAATAAGGCCTGATAATACTTAGATTGCATGGTCTATTTGGATCTTCTGTTTATTTTCAAATCGAGTTTTTTGATTTTTTGCTGTTGAATTTTATGAGTTCTTTGTGTATTTTGGATGTTAACTCCTCAGATGTATTTTTTTCTGCATCTATTGTGATTCTTTAGTATTTTTATTCTTTAATTTGCTAATGTGGTATGTCACACTGATTGATTTGCAGCTACTGAAGCATCCTTGTGTTTCTAGGATAAATGCCACTTGATTATGGTCTATGGTTCCCTTAAAATATTACTGAATTCTGTTTGCTAGTACTTTGTTGAAGATATTCTCATGTTCATCAATGATTAAGTGCTCCTTCCTCTTCAATTTTTTTGGGACTAGTTTAAGGATTCATGATTTCTCTTCTCTAAATGTTTGGCAGAATTTACCCGTAAAGGCATTTGGTCCTGGACTTTTGTTTGTTGGGAGGTTTCGTAATTACTGATTCGATTTCATTATGGGTAACTGGTCTGTTCATATTTTCCATTTCTTCTTAGTTCAGTCTTGGGAAATTGTACATCTCTAGGAATTTGTCCATTTTTTTTCTAGGTTGTCCACTTTTTTGTCATATAATTGTGTGTAGTAATCTTTTATGATCCTTTGTATTTCTGTGATGTCAGTTGTAACCTCTCCTTTTTCACTTCTGATTTCATTGATATGGGCCCTCTTTTTTCTTGATGAGTCTGGCTAAAGGTTTATCAATTTTGTTTATCTTTTCAAAGAATTAGCTCTTAGTTTCATTGAAATTTTCTGGTTTTTGGCCTCTATCTCATTTGTTTCTGCTCTGTATTTATGGTTTCTTTCCTTTTTCTAACTTAGCATTTTTCTTGTTTTTCTGTTTATAATTTCTTTAGGTATAAGTGAGATTGTTAGAGAATTTTCTTTTGCATCCTGAGGAAGACTTGTATTGCTATAAACTTCCCTCTTAGAACTGCTGTTGGAGCATCTCACAGAGTTTGGATCACTGTGTTTACATTTTTATTTGTCCCTAGGCAGTATTTTTATGTGTATCTATTCTAGATTTTTTGTTTGTGGTTACCGTGAGACATATATATAATTTAACATAAATGATCATTTTAAGTTGCTTTCTCTTAAGTTTGGATATATTTTCACAATCCTGCATTTTTACTCCTCCATCATCTTTACTGTTTTTGACATCATATTTTACATATTTTTTCTTATTTAACCTTTAACTATTTATTATGGATATAGAAGATTTTACAACTTTTGTCTTATAACCTTCTTACTAGCTTTATATAATGGTTGATTCTTACTTTTACTGTATATTTGTCTTTACTGATGACATTTTTACCATTGCAATTTTCATGTTTCTAATTATAGTATTATCATTTTTGCTTGGAGAAATTCCTTTATTTCTTGTAAAACTGGCTTCATGGTGCTGAACTGTTTTAGCTTTTGCTTGTCATATGCCTTTTATCTCTTCATCAAATCTGAATGAAAGCCTTGCTAGGTAGAGTATTTGTTGTAGGTGTTTTCCTTTCCTTTCATCACTTCAAATATATAGTTCACTTCCTTCTGGCCTTCAGAGTGTCTGCTGAAAAGTCAGCTGATCACCATATGGGTGTTCCCTTTATTAGTAATGTTGTTTTGCCCTGGCTATTTTTAATATTCTTTTTTTCCCTTAATTTTTGTCATTTTAATTACAATGTGTCTTGGTGTGGTCCTCTTTGGGTTGATGCTATTTAGACCTCTATGCTTCCTGGAACTGGATGTCCATCTTTGCCTTTTTTTTTTTTTTTTCAGATTTTAAATCATACAAAAGCTTTTAGTCTATCTTTGTTCTAAAAAACAATCAACCTTGGCACTTTGAGTACTTTGAAGTAGTTTGAATCAAAGAAGTAGTGATTTACATTTACTAACAGTGATATGTTTATCTTTTTACACACACAGGCAATGATATCATTAGAGTTTTAGAGCAAATGGTGCTAGCAAGATTTTTATTCGGTGATAGTTTTCTTCTAGAGACAGAGGTAGATCCATAACAAACATGCTTATTTTTCTTCTCCTTGGATGTTATTATGTTCATATATATATTCTATTGTATAGATACAAAAAAAAAATCTTCATTAACACTCCTTATCTTTTGTTTTGAGGGAGTTAACCAGGTTTGGAAGTGAATATTTTTCCTAACAGTTATATAAAAATTTCCCCCAGAGGTAAATTTTAAACTGTGGCACCCTGTTGCTGGTGATAGGCACATTTAAGTTAACTCCAGACTAGAAAAGCTTACACCCTAAGGGAGCCGCTGTGGGGTTACTCTGCGTGTATAGCCACATGGAGGTTCATTAACAACATCTGTTATTTCCATTCAAGAAATCAATAGAAACTCTGAAACCTCTGTGACACTAATCCTTTCTATCAGGAACCACAGAGTAGAGCATATAAAGTACTTTTTTCCCTCTGGGGAGAAAAGTTGTTAAGTGGGAGACATTACCCGACTTTTAACTGGCAGCTTTCTGTGGTGGCCACATTGATATTTGGGCTTGCTGTAATGGAATTTTCTACGATGCTTCCAGGCACAAGTGATATTTAGACATGAACTTAATCATCAACCAGTTCTGCTCTCACCAAGGAAATTTCCCATGGGAAATGAAAGATTTGGCCTAGACTTTGTATTTTCTTCTTTCAGAGCACTTTAATTGATGGAAAGCTGCCTGCTTGTAGAGAGACAGTTCATTCAAATAGGGATGCTACTGAGGCCCAGAGTTTGGGATATAAGCCTCACATAGAACTTTATTTGAGAGATGTCAAACAATTTATTTAACTACTGTGTCATTACAGGAAATCAGTCTTACTCATATGATTATGTAACTAGTACATTGCTTTTCCTCAAATATCAGAAATAAGTCATTGGTTCTCCAGAGAAATTCAGTAGTAACTTTCTTAAGTAGCCTAAGGCAGCCTAAAGCATTTCTTCTAAGTTTTAGTCTTGTAGTTGAATTTAAAATTGTTATTAAGATCTATTAACTTTCTCCCTAAAAGTCAATTATACCCATGTAGGGGCAAGTGAAGAACGAAGTTCTGATTTTTGTAAAGGTATTCTGTTGTTATTTTTTCTATTTTCCCAAAATAAGCATAATTTTCTCTCCTGGTTCTTTTTTTTATTTTTTTATTTTTAAACTTTACATAATTGTATTAGTTTTGCCAAATATCAAAATGAATCCACCACAGGTATACATGTGTTCCCCATCCTGAACCCTCCTCCCTCCTCCCTCCCCATACCATCCCTCTGGGTCGTCCCAGTGCACCAGCCCCAAGCATCCAGTATCGATAAAGAATGGAACCTTCCATGTGTGGCAGGGATAATCAGTGAAACTTCCTGGGCTCATAAGCCGAGCAGTAGAGTAGTTGTTTGTTCAAACATCTTATTTATTTATTTATTTTACTTATTTCATAAGTAATGATGGCTAGAATCTGAATTAAAAAAGGCATCTATCTAGGGCCCCATCACCTCCATATGTTTATGGGTATCTAGTACCTTTGTCCCTATAGTCAAGGCCCCTGTCTTGACAGATAGATCTTATTCAATATTATGTTAATAATTACAATATTACACTAGTTACTAGTTACATTGGTACTTTAGTCTTCAACGTGTACTTAGCATTTTAAGTTAAATTTTTCTTTGTCACCATTTAAAGAAGTTCCAAAGGAGACTTCACACTTTAGAATGTTTTGACTATTGAAATATCTTCCGGTTTCTAAACTTTCACACCAGGTTTTCATTGCATAAAAGTATTTTCGAAGCCCTCTTGAACTGGAGAATGAGTAATTACAAAGTATTATGGGAAGAAAAGGTGGGGGAGGAAGACCTATTCTCTGAGGTTCTGAGAATTAACTCCCCAAACCCTATAAAAAAGTATATACAGGTTTTTTCAAGTTTGAGAAACGGGTACAGTGATTTGAACACTCCTGAGTAATAAAATTAAGACATATAAGAATGATTAATAACAAACTACTTATCAAATGCCATATTTATTCGCAGTTATCTTTCTTTTTTCCTTCATTTCTCCTTCCTCCTTTCTTTGCTTTATAATTTTTGCTCATCTTCACCTACATCTGTAACCTTATATCACAAGCTTAATCTCATGTTGCCTGTTCTAATACAATTCACTCTTTAAAAAATGGGAGACTGACTTCAAATTCACTCATACATTCAGCTAGGTTCTCAGAAGTTTATATATATGACAATCTTCCATAAAAATTGTAATAAAATTCTTGCAAGCAACTGTCCTACTTTTGTTTGAAGTTTGGCAACCATGTTTTCAAGAGTCAATGTTAACATGTATAGCACAGTTGGGTTTATGTAGTTAAGATAAACACCACCCGTAGCAATTCATTCCTTAAGTGTCTTCCATATGGTTCAACAGCAGGAGTGATCTTTGTCCGATTCAATTTCAATATATTTATGTTGCTAACTACTCAACATTATGTCATCACACAGTTCCTTTCCCTTGAATTTCCTCAATTTATTTCATCTTTTCCAGACATTTATCTGACTATACTAGGGAATCTGTGATCAGGATTACTTATGTTTCAAAATTTAGAATTTATGTTGAATGCAATTCTTATACTTACACCTCAAGCAAATAAAAACTGTAGTATATGTAGTTATACCTTTTTTCTAACAATAGATATTTTTCAAATCTCTGTTTGTCTAGAAATTGGATTTTAATTCACATCATGAAGGATTTTATTTAGATTCCTTTTAATGATCAGGTAGAATTCTTTTAAAAGGTTTTTGATTTCCACATTAATTTAATGGTGACACAACTGTATAAAGTTGCAAACATCTATCACAAGCTTATAATAACACAATTCAATGATCTTTCTCCTCTAAAGTTTCATGGGATTTGCTATCTGTATCAAATGGCATTTAAAAATATGGATCCATACTGTCCTTTAGTCATTTTATGTGCTCTCAATTTTAATTCCAACTTGATTCCACAATGCTCAACATACTTTTGGGAAGTTAGTAGATACTTATACACTGCATGTATACTGATTGATTGAAAAAAGAAAAGGCCTGTAGTTAAAGATACTAGATCTCCTAAAATAAATCAACTAGAGCCAAAATTGTCGAATGTGGTGGTCTACCTTGATCAAAGTAACCAGGTAAATACTAAATTTCATTTCCTTTCACCTACAAACACAACATTTTAGGCAATTTTTACTGACGAGAAAGAGACAAAACCTTTAAGATAATAAAGTAAACACTTTGGATTGTACAGTTCTTTAGATATTCAATGCCTAGTATAGTTACCATTTGAAAAACTAATGTGTGCCAGGAAATAGGGCAACTGCTTTGTATGCTTGTATCCTTTGTAAAATCACAGAATTTGAGATACATTGCTCAGGTTTAGATTCCAAGTCTCAACTCCACCACTTACTAGCTGTGTGATCTTAGGCAAGTTAACTAATCTCTCTGTACCTCAGTTTCTTAACCTGTAAAATAGACAGAGTAATAGAACAGGCTTCAGAAGGCTGTTGTGAGAAATAAAGAAGATACGTAAAAACCAAGATATTAGCCAGCATTCTGTGTGGCACATGTAATTGCTTAATAAATGTTACCTTTGGTTTACATTGCTCCTGACAAATACTGTGAAAAATAAGGGTTACTTCTCCAAATTTACAGATAAAGAAACAGGAAAAAAATATATATATACATACATACATATATATGTATATATACACACATACATACAAACCACACACACACACAACACGGGTTTGATCTGTGCAGATTCATTTATACACAGACTGTCTTCACCAAATGGCACTATAGTACTACACAATCCATAGCTGGTTGAATCTGAGGATGTGAAACCATAGATACGGAAGGCAGAATATAAAATTATAGACAAATTTTCAATTATGTGAAGGTTCAGCATCCCATCCCTCTGTTACATATAGCATACTTACACTGAGATAACTGATGAATATACAAACATAACTCTTTTATTTATTGCGACAGCCTAGATTATATAATGTAACATAAAATCTCAAGATCTCAATGACTTAGAGCAACAAAAGGTTATTTCTTGCTACTATTGTGAGTTGGCAGGAAGTTCTGCTTCTATATCACCGTTGTACTCATTCCAGACAGGCTGATAGATTTCCCAAATATTCACATAGGCTTTTGCACTGACATGAGATGTTCTGACCCAGAAGTGACACTGCTATTATTGCTCACAACTGTTTGGCAAAACTAGTTATATGGCCATATCCAACTAAAAAAGATCCCAAAAGTTCAATTCTATCATAATCACTAGCAACTATCATAGATCTCATTATTCATTCATTCACCTTAATTATTGAATTCTTATAATATGCCAGTCATTTTACTGGGCAACAGGGATATAGCAGGGAACAGACCAGGTATGAAAAAAACTTCCATGAAGGTTACATTCTAGTACAGGGACAATAAAGAGATGAAAGAATGAATAAATAAATGCATAGATAAATTATTAAATAAGAAGAATCAGATGTTAATAACTATGCAAATAATCATAAGAAGGTAATTGCATAGGAAGCAATTTACTGGTTACTTTAGACTGATGGGCAGACAGAGTCTCTCCAAGGAGGTGACTTTTGAAACAAGATCTGAATACCCATTAAGAACTGGTTATGTGAAGACTGGGAAGAAGTACTCAGAGCAGAGGGAGCAACAGTGTAATAATTCCAGCAGAAAAACACATTTGTTGTGTTTGATCAGAAGGAAGCCAAGTGTGAAGGAAATACGATGGTTTAGGGAAAATGTTATGGGACAAATGGAAGAGGTAAGACTTGGGCTCCAAAATCACTGCAGATGGTGACTGCAGCCATGAAATTAAAAGACGCTTACTCCTTGGAAGGAAAGTTATGACCAACCTAGATAGCATATTCAAAAGCAGAGACATTACTTTGCCAACAAAGGTTCGTCTAGTCAAGGCTATGGTTTTTCCTGTGGTCATGTATGGATGTGAGAGTTGGACTGTGAAGAAAACTGAGTGCTGAAGAATTGATGCTTTTGAACTGTGGTGTTGGAGAAGACTCTTGAGAGTCCCTTGGACTGCAAGGAGATCCAACCAGTCCATTCTGAAGGAGATCAGCCCTGGGATTTCTTTGGAAGGAATGATGCTAAAGCTGAAACTCCAGTACTTTGGCCACATCATGCAAAGAGTTGACTCATTGGAAAAGACTCAGATGCTGGGAAGGATTGGGGGCAAGAGGAGAAGGGGACGACAGAGGATGAGATGGCTGGATGGCATCACTGACTCGATGGATGTGAGTCTGAGTGAACTCCGGGAGTTGGTGATGGACAGGGAAGCCTGGCGTGCTGTGATTCATGGGGTCACAAAGAGTTGGACACGACTGAGCAACTGAACTGAACTGAACTGAAAGGGGGACATTTTGCATTTTGTTCTGTTTGAGGGAAGCTTAAGGGTAAAACACTGAATAGTAGCTGGTTTGTAGTTTTTAAAGATTTTATTGAGTATTCTGTAGAAATGGAGTATGGAGGGCCAAGAGAAGACACAGGGAGGGGACAGATATGAAGTAGGCTTTCAGGAAGGTCTGTAAATCTTACTAATGATTTAAATGGGGGTGTAGAAATAAAGATGAATCAAAAATGGCTTCTCAGAAGTTCTGGCTTGGACAGATATTTAGATGGTAAATGAGTATTAACACAGGGGAACTGGAAAAGGAAGCATGTTTTTAGGGGTGAATGGGGTAGGGATAAGTTCTATCATGATAATGTCAACTTTAAGATGCATATTAACATCCAAATAGAGATATTAAAAAGGCAGTTAGATAAATGAGTTTGAAGACTAGATTTATTAATAGATATGAAACAAATTGTTAACCAGATGAGACTTTAAAATCATGGTACTGGATAAAAATAACCCATCTAGAGAATGTGTAGATAGGGAAGACAAAATTACCCAGCAGTGAGTCCCAGAACACACCAAAATTTCAGTGATTTAAGCAGGAGGAGGAAGCAAGAGACTGGGGGAGTGACCAATGAATAGGAAAATAATCCCTCAGTGAAGCTAGGAGGAAATAGCGTCTAAGGACACGATCAGTTATATTAAATGTTCTTGAGAAGTCAAGTAAAATAAGAACATAGGAGTGTCCATTGGGTTGGGATTGACAATATGGTGGTCATTGTTTACCTTATCGAGAGCAATTTCTGTGGAATGGTATGAGGAGAATCCTTATTGGAGTGAGTTGGAGATTGTAAGGTGAAGAGAGGAGACAGAACTTTTAATATGAAGAGCATAAATGTGGGGTGTCAATTGAAGGAGGGTCTATGAAAATATTATTTTAAAATAAGAAATGATAGATATAAGTGGACTGAAAAAGAAGGAAGGAGTTGAAAGAAAGGAGAAAAGAGAAAATTAATGGTCTAGGGAAATAATAAAAGATCTTGTGAAGAAGAGGGTGTCTGGAATCCAGAAAATAAATGGATTCCCCCAGGGATGGTTTATACAGTTATAGGAAGAAAGTATCTGTGCAATTGTAATTTTATTGGTAGATTTGTGGAGAGAAGAGGAGAGACTACTGGGTCTTTCAATTTTAAGCACAAGGTAAGACCATCATCTGGATGTTAGGGAGGGGAAAGAAAGTGGCACTTTTGGGAGTGAGTTTGAGGTGTGAGATAGTAAGTTTGGAGAATGGCAGAGCAACATACGAAGAAAATACAGAAATACGGCTGTGTTGTGTTGAGTGACTGGATTATATTTGTGTTCATGCATTTGTAGTGAGATCAGTTAGTCCTCCTGATTTTAAATTATTCTTCAGCAAAGTTCAACTGCTATGGGTGCAGGCATGGGAAGGAAAGACAGGTACGTTTAACCAGAGTGAGGCTTAGCAAAGAAAAATGGAGGGAGAGAGGCATGAAAGAAATTATTGCTGTAACAGAATACAGAATAATTATAATGATAGATAATGAGTTCTAAATTTGGTCCACAGAGAAGTGAAGAGATGACAGTTTAGAGGGTCATACTTAATGGTGAAAAAGTGGTGTGTGTTGGATTAAAAACTTACACTTTAGGGGTAGACAGGCATATAAATAACTGACTATAAAACAATGTGATATATCCTATCTTTGGGCAAGTTTAGAGTCCTATGGGAATAATTAATTTTGCCTGGGGCAGGGGTTGGGAAATATATCTAATACACTCACTTCTCTCTAAGAATTATGCCAAATCTTTACAGCAGAGGTGGTCCTTTTACTACCTAAGTTGTAAATAACCTTTAGAATTTGAAGAGCCAGTCACAGGCTGTGTTGAGAACATAAGCATATTTTTTCCCACAACCCTCTTTTATGCTAGAAACAGAGATGTCAGTTAGGAAGCTATTATTGTAGTCTGGGCACATGTCAGTGTTCTAAATCTTACCAGGTTCTCAAGTGAAAATTGAAATGAAGAAATAATGCCCCGTTGAATGGTAGATCAAGGAGATAAAAAGGGAAACATTAAAGGGGTAGTTCAGGAGACTGGAAGAAATAGCAATACCATTGTTAAAAAAGAGAGCCTGTCTTGGAGAAAAATGGTTGACATTTGGAATGAGGGATTTGAGGTGTTAATAAAACATGTTTTGGGATAAGGTGAAAATATGAGGTTCGTGTGCCAGGACTAGAAATGAAGACTGAGTCACTAGGATAGAAGTAACTGCTGTCCACCACATTCATCAAGATGCTTCTCAGTCCAACAACCTGTAATGATTACTTGCGCTATTGATTTTAAAGTTCCCAGAATCTGTTCCCATCTAGGCATCAAGTTTTTCCCTTTCCACTTTGCCAGTCAGCTCAGACACCTAACCAGTCTTCATATATTCATGCCTATATCCATACCTTGTATTTGCTTGTTTGGTTTCCTTTGTCTGGAATTTTCCTTCTTTCCTTGGCATATGTGCAATGAAATATTCATCCTAAATTCCACTCTTACCATAAAACTCTGCTGTAGACCCAAGTTAAAGATACAGATATATGCATTCTTTTTACATTTAGGGTTAGCACTTGCTCTTGCATTAGCTGTTAATTCTTCTGTGTGGTTCATTTCATCTTCCCAAATGAATGTGTTGGCAGTCCTGGTGTAGCTGAAAGAGCACAATTTGAAATCTCAAGCTCTGGCTTCCAATCAGCTTTGGCTACTTCTAACTTCACTGTGCAGTGCAAAACGTTGCTGATCCTAAGCTGATTTCCTCATATATAAAATAAGGATTGCAATCCTTAACATACAAGTTTATTGTGAGGATTATGTAAAAAGATGTGTGATATTATAGTCTTCTTTCTATTATGGACAACAAAATCCATGCTAACTAGTTGTGATGATTAACTCTATATATCAACTTGGCCAGGATGTGGTACCTAGATATTCGGTCAAACATTATTCTAGATGATTCTGTGAAGATATTTTTTAGTTGAGATTAACATTTAAATCGGTAGACTTTGAATAAGGCAAATTACTCCCCATATTGTGGGTGAATCTCATTCAAAAACGTGAAGAGCTTAGTAGAAAAAGAATAACCTCCCTAGAAGAAGGGAGGATACAGCCAGCAGGAGGCCTTTGGACTAGAACCACAACTCTTCCCTGGGTCTCTATTTTGCTGGCGGACTCTCTAAATCTTGGCTTTCTTCAGCTTCCACAATTCCTTGAGCCAATTCCTTAAAATAAACTTCTTTTGTTTTCTATTTCTTGATAGATATAAATACATCTGTATAAATGTGTGGGTGTGTGTGTATCCTTTTGGATCTGTTTCTCTGCAGAACCCAGAGTAATACACTAATTTAACCAGGAAGAGATTTATACAGAGTATTAGCTAGAATAAAGTCTCTGGCAAGTCAAAAGAAATAATTTTATATGCTACATGGTCAGGATAAATAATGAAGCCAAAAAACCCTCCCAACGATATACCTACATATTCCTAACTGTAAAGGAACGAAGAAATATAGATTTTAGTTTTCCAGATTTTGTTGTACAGAAGTACATTCTCAAGGGGGATTGCAATGTGGTTGAGTGAACCAAATGGCAGTATCTGTGACAGACGGCATACATGAAAGCAATCAACATCATCCTGACACCAGTAAAAGCCCACCTGTGCCTACAGAACTACAAACTTCTCGAGAATAGAGGTCAAGTGTTATTCTCCTTTCATCCCTAAAGCCTCAAACTTTTGATGTTCAGGTCACAGATTCTCTGAGAAGTCATTATCATTTTTGTTCCACGTTCCTCTTATCTTCGTGCAACATGCTTCTGTCACCATTTTAAAATTTAATTTCCCCCAGGACCAATTCTCATTTCTACCTGAAACCATATTGTAGTCACAATTTAAGTAGTGCATCTGGTTGTTTTTATAACAATGCATGTAGCAAATTTTTGAATTAATTTAAACTCTGGGTCAATTGGTTTAAAGTGTGGAATAGACTGATGCAATAATTTTCACAGTACCGTGTCAGAGACTAATACTGGTAAGTTTGATAATTAGAAAAGTATAAAAGGGACTAAACTTATATTTTGATTATCAACAACATTAACTAAGTTTCAAAGCACAGAGCATGAGCTCTGTTTAAAAACTTCAATTCAATTTTGTATGAATTTTCTGTGGGAAGACGAGTCTCACTTAAAACTAATTTGATCTTGTGGGGCCTTGAAAAAATTTTTGAGTCTTATTAGAATTTACATAAAGTTTTATTTTTTAAGAAAAAATTCAGGGTGAACTGAAGTCTGAATCTAAGTTTTCCTAAGTATTAAATATATGTCATATATCTTACTTTACGGTAGGTACTATGAAATCTATAAAAAGGATTTAGATTATCCACAATGATTGTGAACTGGAACAATATACCACAAAGTGTATTATTTGTTTCTCTCTTAAAAGGTCTTATATTTGCAGCTCCAATAGTGTTGGATTTCAAAATTAAAGTCTGTATGACTAAAATTGGGAAGAGGCACTCAATTGTTCTCCATTCTTTTTGTCCTGGGAGATTAATTATCTATCATTTCCTCTGAGAAGTCTACTTTCTTTAGACAATCCTTACAGAAGTAGCTTAACGGCAAGGAAAGCAAAAGTCTTTCACAAAAATGCTACAGAATCTCTAACTGGAAATTATATGGTTATTTGCAGTAGTTGGTCATTCTTTGTGTTTTCTGAAAATAAGCACGAGAATGAGGAAAAAGATCAACTCAGACCTGTGAGTCCACTGTTTTTAATATCGTGTGTAAATTGGACATTGAAGTTCTGAAAGTACCTTATAAAGAGACACTTCAATACAGAATATAAAAGGAAACAGAAATAATCTCCAGAGAGCAGGTCTCACCGTTTAGCTGGCTTGCCAGAATGGATTCAGATAATATACAGGTATGCTGAATGAAGTACGGGGTGTTTGCCGATCCTTCAAGCTGAATTTTGTAGCCTTTGGAAGGAAAAGTCTTTTGTGCATAGGGCTTTGTTCTTTTTAGGGTCCATAACCCTGCTTTATCAGCTATCTGTGCTTCAGCAAGAAGTATGTCTGTTAATTTCAGAACATTTACAATGATAACATTGTAGGGACATGGCACAGAGCAAGAGTAATTGAAGAGGAATTTCACATTTTTAAACCAAAATAAGGGAATATTTTGAAGTTTACCTAGGAAGATTCCATATGTTTAGTGTTATAACATTGAACTCCTACATGGTTCTTAAAAATGTATCCAATGTATACTCACCTGAAACAGTAGGAGAGAACTGATTTGACTTGCTTTAGCCATGGGAAACTCAGGTAAAGGGTCAGGTGACTTGCCCAGGAGCTAAATGGAAGAAACCCAAATACTTTGGAACTTCTGACCTACTGTTATTGATCAGTATATTTACCTACTTGTATATTTTGATACTTTAAGTACAGAGCTGAAACAGAACACATGTCATCTCTAGAGAGGGTAGCTCCTCAGAGTAAGCCTAATGAGACTCACAGGGGCTGGCATTCTGAATGACTGTTATGTTATGCATGTTATGTTGGTAGGAAAATGAATGGGAGCCACCCGTTCTTTCAAGGATTAACTCATAATACCCTGAGCGTGAAAAGTAAGCAAACTGTATTCCTTATCTCTCTTCCTGAGTCCTCATCTCATTTTATTTTCTCATACTCTTCCTTCTCAGTCTTCCCCAGGAACTTAAATCCTCATGCTGGAACCTCTATTATTAAAGGCTCCGTCCTGAGGCGTTTAACTCATAGATCTGAAATCCTAGCCAAACATCTTCCATGTTTTGGTCTTTACTCCTTCTGCCATCCACACTATTCAATCTATTCCCTCAGGATAGTGCTGTGTAGCGGGTGGACTAATCTGCTAAAAGTATAAATGAGTTTTAAGTTATCAAACCACATCTCTCCTCCCACAGGCTTGTGTGTACATTAACAAGCCCAAATGTTAGACCTCCCTGTTGATTTGATATACAAAGTTTGAAAATGCTCCTTTGATATATAAAATATTCAATTAGCCCCATTCTCTTATCTTTTCAATAATTTCTGAAGAAAAACACCATCACAATAAAAACCATGGAGGATAGCTGTTTTCGTATTCCTTGGGACCACTAGTAATAAATACATTGGAACAACAGGTATAAACTAGACAGTTGGTGGAAACCAAGGTAAATAGTTATCTTTTCAGATGCAACAGGGACAATTTAGCAGCATCCACACAGAGAAGGCAACCACTACCAACATTACTTAAGGTAATTTCATGAGAAATGTGTTCTGCCCTTGCAATATTTGTATTTAAGCTTGTTAGTTATTATTAAAATGTCTTTCTGTACGTGTACAGTCCTGATAAGTCTATATCTGTTAAAATGCTCTGAGGAACATTGCAATATCCTGAGTCCAATACATGAGAGACACTGTAACACAGTGGAAAAGAGAATGAGTCTTGGTTTGAGAACTGGGTTTGAATGTTTGATTTTGCCCTTACAGGTAGGCAATTTTGGCCTTTTAGAGCCTGTGAATGTAAATTTTCTCATCCATTAAATGGAGGTGTTACTAATATTTGACTCACCAAGTTGTCATGTGGATTAAATGAGACAACACAGAAAAAGTGTTTAGCAGAGTATCCAGTGTGGAATAAGCGCTCCAATATGTTAATGTTGGCAGAGGCAATTGTCATGGGCTTTGAGTGGCTCTACAATGGACATGAGTTTGAGCAAGCTCTGGGAAATGGTGAAGGACAGGGAAGCCTGGCGTGCTGCAGTCCATGGGGTTGCAAAGAGTCAGACATGATTGAACGACTGAACAAAAACAACACTAGCTCTTACTGAGTGTATCCAGATTGCAAGACCTTGACCATTCTTTACATTTCATAGCAGAGTATAATGAATAACCTCGAGGAAGGACAGAAGCAGAGTTTCCCTTCAGGACAAAAAGCAGGCTTCTTACTACTTGCTCTAAAATCAGTTTCCTTCAAATATTCCTCAGCTGTAATGCAAACCCAGCCTGTATGAGTAGCATTCATCTGGGCCCTCTGCATCTTCCCCTGGGAACTTAGCATTAGGAGGAACCAAAGCAATCATGCTGATGTTCATGCCACTTGCTGTGCTCTGAATAATAAAGTCTTTTGTCTCTGACCCAAGAGTCTTGTGTCTTGTAGCAGTGTCCTTGAAATAGTAACAAACTAACCTATTAGCTTGTAAGGAGGGTAAAATAAAATCTTAGGCTCAATAGTTTTGATGATGAAGATAGGATATTCAAAGACATACGGCTTTTTGGTAGAGAAAGGACAAAACCCTGAAGGTTGGGTTCAGGGGAAAGAAGGGCCTCCTGGGAAGTTGTTGCAAGTGCTCTTGCTAAAGTCATAGGTAAGGACTGGGTTAGAGTGCAGTCAGGGTCCCTCCTTGTCATACCTGTTAATAAGGCAGGTGGTGAGAGGTAAGGTTGAAACAAGCAGCCCAAAAGTTGCCTTGGGAATGTGACCATAAGAACAGGGCCATAAGCCCCACAGCTAAGTGGCGGTAACTGTGGAGCTGAGGAATCTTCAGAATTGGAATAGATGGTGTCAGCAATGTCAACCTTGCTATTTGACAAAGACTTTTGGTTGAACCAAAACTTGAAGTTTGTTTCATCGATTTGCAAATGAGATGATGGCTAAAACTCAAGGTAAATGCAAATTTTATTCTAACAGCGTAGAGCCAGCTGCATTTGTATATCTGCTGTAGCCCAACTTGACTGACAATGAAGACAGAATGTGAGTCTGAAGAGTATAAGGTTTGGAGCCACAGTAGTGTGATCAAGGACATTTGTGAAAGAATCATTTATGAAAGTCAAATCTCACCTTTTCTAAAGTATAGAATTTATGATTGTGAAAGTGACATATTGAAGTTGGGGAACGCTGTTCTATTATTATTTACCCAGAATCTCAGAATTAGTGGAAAAGAACAGCTAAGTAGTAGATTCACACACCTTAAGATGCTTACATTAAGGCACGGAGAAGATTATAAAATACATAAGGATTTAGTAATACATGGGATTTTAACTAGGTACAGATTTGGTAAGAATTCTGCTTTTCAAAAGGAGTTGCTCTTCTTACAGTTAAGATTGAGCAGTTACATGTGAGACTTTGAAAGAAAATAAACACCAGACAACTCGAGGCCTTGAAAAATGTCTGAAGTGCTTCCTTACTGCTGTTAAGGCTGTGTGGTCTCACCCACCTGCTGTTCACCACCCACTGGTCAATCAATTATGGTCAATCAGCGAAGAGAAGCAGTAACCAACAGCGGAGCTGACAGGGTTTAACCTGCCAGCCTGTGAGATGTCTGTGACAGGGACAGCTCTGAACAAATACATATTTTATTCCTATCTGGATTCTGTGATTCTCCATCAAAAACATCGCTTAAAGGATTCAATTAGAGAGGGACAGATTTTGCTTTTACTGTGTTTTGAGAATACACAAGTAAAAGAAAATTGCTTGATTTACGTGCATGGTTCAGCTCTATTTCCAAAATTTCCTGAGTATCTCTAAGCCAAGAGATGATAAAGGCTTGCTTCATTCCACTGAACAGTCAAAATCCTTTGCTCTGGTTCTGGGGTGAAATATTTATTTTCTTATTGATTTTCTCTAGCTCTGCCTGACATTAGTGAAATAGTAACTCGGTTTGACACCCTGCATTTGAGGTACAGAATGGAAAAGAGGATATTTGAGCTCTGAATCAATAATCACAATGACCTGCTAATGGATGATAGCTTTAAATTTCCAAATACATGATCAATAGATTCAGTACCTTGCATATATAAATACATACATGCATGTACACACACACACATATTCCTTTGTTTTACTTCCATATTGTTTGATGAGCTTTATTTGTATCTAAATATTAGATTTTTATTCATTTTATTATATATCTGGTTTGAATTTCTAAGAAATATATTTCAAAGGCCACTACATTAATTCATTTCTTAATTTGTTTTTTCCTTTTATGCACTAAGTGCAAACTACTATGCCATGCATTTTGCAAAATAAAATAATAATTACCAGGATCTAGGATTTTACAAATAGAAAAGAAAAATAATACATGCATAAATCCCAAGTCAATGTCAAATGTATGTATACTATAATAGAAGATACCAACAAAAAAGCAAAGTCTTTATATGACTTACTATTAAATCCCCAAAGAGATAACAGCTATTTAGAGCCTTAACAACATAAAATAATGTTGCCTATTTTTGAATTTCCTGTGAATAGAACATTTGGCATCTTTCAGTCAACATTTTGTCCATACTGCCTACTCTTGTTCTTTTTCAAATTTCAGATAAATAACCAACATATTTTTGAAACTTGAGATCTAATTCATATACCATGAAATTCACCTTTTTAAACTGTACCACTCAGTGTTTTCTGTAGAAGGCCTGTATGTGTTATGACATGCAACTTTCTGTTTATGCCAAGACCCCAGGTCAGTAGAGGCAAGAGCTGAGGACCTTCCTCAGGTTTTTTTCTGAGCATGTGCCCAGCCTTGGACCAATGCACAGTCCTCTGCTGACATGTGGCCTTCTAGATTCCTAGAAATGTATCAGAACTTTCCAAAGCTTCCAAAGGACATCACCTCTTTATTTCTCCTTATAAGCCTTTTGGTTAGCCTATTGTTTTACCCAATTGTAATCTAGAGCATCAGGCATTCTTAAAAAAAAAAAGTGAAAGTGAAGTCGCTTAGTCATGTACAACTCTTTGTGACCCCATGGACCATAGCCTACTAGGCTCCTCCATAGACGGGATTTTCCAGGCAAAAGTACTGGAATGGGTTGCCATTTCCTTCTCCAGGGGATCCTCCTGATCCAGGGATTGCTGTTCCACAATCGCTTCTGATTGTTTTTAACAGTCACCTATTTTCACTAGGCAAGATTCTACCAGGTAACAAAAAGCCAGTTTTGTGAGTTGATTCTTCCAGGGAACCATCAGAAGAGTCAAACAATGACAATACTCTGGGAAGCGGTTTGGAAGAATTCCATCCTCCTTGGGCCCCTTCCAGGGAAGTCACCAGGGAAGTCTTCCCTGGTGGCTCAGACAGTAAAGCGTCTGCTTATAATGCGGGAGATCCCGGTTCAATCCTGGGGTCAGGAAGAACTCCTGGAGAAGGAAATGGCAACCCACTCCAGTATTCTTGCCTGGAAAATCCCATGGACGGAGAAGCCTGGGTAGGCTACAGTCCAGGGGGTTGCGAAGAGTCAGACACGACTGAGCGACTTCACTTGGGCCCCTTCCAGTAGTGGCCAGTGTACTACTGGATTCACTATGATTCTGGCTGTTGGCTTGTGAGTCTACTATAGAAGGGGGGCAGAGGGCTAAGAATAGGGCAAGCTAAAAAGCCACAAACTTAATTGTTTTTACAGATATTCAGCCAGATCCTTGGCTTGCCAAAAGCCTTTGTTTAGTTTCCAGAGTTATGAAAAAGTTTACTGTGACAATTTTGCCATTTTAAAAACTGCTATTATGGAGCAAATAATTTTCAGAAATTATTACTCTACTATATTCCCTGACAATACTTCTACATCTGGTTATTTTATTATTTTATATACTGTATTAATTTTAGTCTCTAACTGAAGCAATAGTTGCCACCCACTAAGTGGTCTCATGTCTTACTCATGGGTTGCACTCTTCAGATTTAAAAATCAAGATTCTAGTTATCTAAGGCCATTTACATAGTTTTAGCGTCAAGAAGTGTACATTTCTTGTATAGCATAAAAATGAATGTAACAGCCACAGAGAGGGCTGGAAAGAATGTACTAGTAAAAAAAAAAAATGTACTAGTTTAAGTTACTACAGGATAACTTAAACTCTTAACCAAAATATTTGCCTCAATTATTGTGAAGCAGCAAGTAAAAATGAATATGACTCAAATTATCCATTTGAGCTACCTCAAGTCTCTACTTCAATTTTCATACATAGCTATTGTTATGGGCTGAATTGTGCCCCCTCCCCCATTCCCACATTTATGTGTTGAAGTCCTAACCCCAATATCCAAGAATGTGACTATTTAGAGTAGGAATCTTTATAGAAATAGTTAAGGTAAAATGCAGTGATTGGATTGGGTGAGCCCTAATCCAATATGACTAGGGTGTTTATAAGAAGAGATTTGGTCACAGACAACCTACCGACAAAGGAAAGACAAAAGACTGAGAAAGTAGCCATCTGCCAGCCAAGAAGTGAAGCCTTGGAAGAAACTAAACTTGAGGACACCTTGATCTTATGCTTCTAGCTTCCAGAACGGAGAAAGCCATTTTCTGCTGTTTAAGTCACTCAGTCTGTGGTATTTTGTTATCACAGCCCTAACTGACACAGCTATGTGCATATAGCTAATTTGCTTCTGCCTTTTATCATTTATTTTTCCACACTTAATCAAAATAACAGTATCTTCAATGAAGTAATACATATGAGAGACACAGAAGCCTAATCAGCCCCCTCCTCCCAGAAAACTATTTGGTCCATGTATGGTGATAACTTTTACAGTTTTAAAATGACCCTTTCACCTACCCATGTTTCCTTGAACATTTGAGTATTTTTCAAATCCTAGGTAAAAATTTAAGACAAGATCAGCTGAAATAAACATGTTCTTCTGGCTCCTCATTACCCTATCCTATGAGACAGCATCTACCACCATCTTTTCCTCTTAGGTTAGTCTACACATTTTGCTCTGGAAGCACATTGTTTTAGAGGTGTGATGCCATTTTCTCTCATTGATTAGGACTTATATGTTGCTGAACCTTAGTGCCCCCAATTCTAAGCCAAATTGAAGAGGCGGTCATTTCCCTGGTTTGATCTGCTTAGAAGATTTTAACCCGATTTGAGTAGCGAGGCTGCTCATTTGGGTCTAAACCATGTGCTCCATTGTGGAGAGAAGACCAGATAAGTGAAGGTTTACCCACTTTTTACTGTGACCTGCAAACTGCCAGTTTATTCTAATTGAGTATTCAATAACTTTAAGGTTTTAAGATCTATAAATCTTAACAATGGAAACAGCAACAGACTTTATTTTCTTGGGCTCCAAAAATCACTGTGGATGATGACTGCAGCCATGAAATTAAAAGACGCTTGCTCCTTGGAAGAAAAGCTATGACCAACCTAGACACCATGTTAAAAAACAGAGACATTACTTTGTCAACAAAGGTCCATATGGTAAAAGCTATGATTTTTCCAGTGGTCACGTATGGATGTGAGAGTTGGACGATAAAGAAGGCAGAGTGCCAAAGAACTGATGCTTTTGAACTGTGATGTTGGAGAACTCTTGAGAGTCCCTTGGACTGCAAAGAGATCAAAGCAGTCAATCCTAAAATAAATCAATCTTGAATATTCATTGGAGGAGCTGTTGCTGAAGCTGAAATTCCAATACTTTGGCTATCTGATGCAAAGAGCCAACTCGTTGGAAAATACTTTGATGCTGGGAAAGATTGAAGGCAGGAGGAGATGGGGACTACAGAGGATGAGATGGTTGGATGGCATGCCGACTCAACGGACATGAGTTTGAGAAGCTCCAAGAGATGGTGAAGGACAGGGAAGCCTGGCATGATGCAGTCCATGGGGTTGCAAAAATGTGGGCATGACTGATAGACTGAACAATAACAAAATCTCAACCACAGTATAAAGAACCATGTCTTTGCACAATCTTCACACCAGCCAAGTTTTACTGATGTTGAAATTTGTTTAAACATTATTTCAAAGAGGGAAACTTGTAAACAATATTTTCATTCTCTAGAACTTTATCTTCGGCTATTTGCTTAGGATCTTTCAGTGGAAAGGACAAATTGTTTTCTTGTTGCATGAAGCTGATTTTTTCCCCTTCGTGTCATCTTAATTTATGGGACTTTTCCCTTCTTAAACAGCTCAGACAAGTTATGTGCAGGGGATGTAAAAATTTGGCAGTGTTTAAAGGGCAGCATTTCCACATGTGTCCAGATAACTCTGGAAATGAATTGCACCAAGAAATTGGAAACAAGCATGTCTGCAAACTATTAAGCTTTTATTAAACACTCTAAAACTTTATGTACTTATTTATAACATTTGTATTGAACATGTGTGAGCTGTTGGTCTAGGAAGTGACATTTACTGTTGTGGTTGGCTATGACTATGTATCAAAAGAGAGAAATGACTTGGTTTAAAGTATCTCTTATATAATTAAATTTTGATTAAAAAAACTAAAACTAGATGTGACATGAATAAATCAGTAATAAATAATTTTCTCTATAGTACAAAATCTGGGACTAGGAGATGATTTATTTTCATTATCCCAGGTAATATAGATGGAATATAGCTTCAAACAGTTTTGTCCTGAAATTGACGAAAAAGTGGTATAATGGTTTTAATGAGTCATTAAGACTTGAAGAATAACATGGCATATGGTTGCCCTATTACATGTAGGAGAGCGTCTATAAAACATCTCACATTATTTTGCTTACTTATTTTTAAAATTCACTTTTATCAGTGATCCTCAGAGGATCTCATTCCCTTTTCAACCTTCTAGGAAGTAAGGGATTCTTGATAGCTGCTTCTGTTACATGTAAACTCTCACGGGAAGGGAAGTATGATGCTGCCATGCTGGGAAGCTTCACAGTGGCGGAGCATCAAATTCTAAAGATTCACAGGGCTCTGATTTATGTTTAGAGGCAGTGAACTGAGTGGTAACTTGTGCCTTTTTGCCCTTTCTGAACTGGGAATATTTCAGCAAATTTTTAGCAGTGATGGGAAACCTGCCTTGTATTTTGAGTATATTCTCAACCTGTTTTGACCTGTTGTGCCCACTTGGTAAAAATAAGATACATGAACATCCAAATTTGGAAATAAAATAAATTAGAAATTGGGTATTTAAATCCTCAAATAATATAGCAGGAAGTTTCTTGAAAGAATGAGCCCAAGTGAATTTTAAAAATGCAACTTAATTCAGTTTGCATTCAGTTCAGTAGTGTACTGGGCATCAAAGAAGTTCCCAAGGAGTGGCAGGTAAGGTTGAAGAGTTTTCAGTCTAATGCAGGGGGCAAGGCAAGCTCAGCAATCATCAGAGAGTCAGATAAGAAGTAAAACTGCACAGAGTAGATGGCAAAGTCAATTAAATTCAGGAAGACTCAGTTTATTTGTCTGATGCGGCAGTTGGGCCAAAAGACTTTGGGATGTCTTCAAATTCCTACATTCACAATTTACTGAATATATATATTGTAGATATTACAAAAAGGAGAACTAGTAGTTAATTAAGGAAGTTTACTTATGTGATATTAACATGGATGAAGGGCTCAATTTGGACTTGAAGTAATTGCAATATTTGGGCTTGTGTTCAGGGAGAATATTTAATCGGAGGAAATGAAAAGACAGAAATGATGCCATTTGCCTATGTGGAAGGTTGAGTGTTGAGAAGCTAGTGGCGAAACAATGTGTTTCTAGATATTGAGGAGGGGTACATGGCAAGTGAAGGAACTTGACTTGATTCCTATAGAAGCAAGTTCTATGGCAGAAACTTTAGCAGAAAAGGAGGGCTGCAAATGGTAAACAAGTTTAGTGTAGGATCGTGGAAGCACGGAGACCAGTTAAGAAGTTACTGCAGACAAGAGATTCTGAAGCTAGATTCGAGTCTGAGGCAGTGGGAATGAAAAGACAATGCCGAAGATGCACCAAGGTGCGATCAGAATATGGAATTTGTTGAAGAATTTTATTAATAATAGTATTCCAACTCTGTTCAGGTTCCTTAAGGCTTTGAATGATCAAACATCTACACAAAGTTTCCTTTGTTTTCTTTCCCCAGGTAAGAGCTATAGGTTCAAGTTGTGCAAGGTTTTAATTTACAAACAGAACAACTGACCATGGCTGTAAGTCAGGAGAGAAATTTAGTGACAGGAGACTGCATAACCCAGAGAAGTTCTAGGTAATCTAGAACCAGGTGAGTGATCTGCTAGGAAGGAAGAAGATATGGTAACAGAAACTAGCTACAGTCTTCCTTTTTTCTAGGATTGTTTTTTTCTCATACCTTCCACTGACAAGCTCAACTCTTGGCTTAGATGATCGAGTATAGGAGCTGGCTAATTAGTATCCCCTTTACCCTCAAGAGAGACAAAGCAAGGAGAAAAGCTTGTGATTCTACACAGGTCTGAGAACTGGATGTGACATGCAAGTGGACAAGCGGATGAAGGGCTCACACCTTCTCCCAGAGCCAGGGAACCCAACGGTTTACTGTCCTTTCCTCTGTCTGGAAGTTTGAAAAGATAAAGAATTTTTAGAGTTTGTAGTTCCAGATTTGATGGGCTTTATACACACAGTTTACATAAACCTGTGTGCCACAGCTGGTCTTCGGGACATCTATGTGGACAGTAACTTTCATGGGGAGGGCAGGAGGCTCTTCCATCATCCCCTTAGTAATAAAGACCTTTGCTACCCTAGTTTTTCTATCTTTACTGTGGTATAATGGACAAATAAAAAGGTAATATTTAAGGTATACAACATGATGCTTTGATATACATTATAAAATACTGGGTTTCCTTGGTGACTCAGCTGGTAAAGAATCTAACTGCAATTCAGGAGACCTGGGTTTGATCCCTCGGTCAAGAATATCCCCTGGAGAAGAGAATGGCTATCCACTCAAGTATTCTTGTCTGGAGAATTCCCTGGACAGAGGAGCCTGGCAGGTTACAGTCCATGGGATCTCAAAGAGTTGGACATGACTGAGTGACTAACTCACTTATAAAATGCTTACCACAGTCAAGTTAACAAGCATACTTGTCACCTTACATTACCATTTGTGTGTATGTGTTGAAAACATTTAAGACCTGCTCTTTTTAGCAAATTTCATGTATATAATAATTATTCTCAACTATAGTTACCAAAAACAAACTATAGTTACCATGTGGCACATTAAATCTCCTGAAATATTCATTTTGAATAATTGAAACTGTATACCCTTTGAACAACATAAGCTCCATCCTCCAGCCCTGGTAACCACCATTCAACTCTGCTTCTATAAGTTTGACTGGTTTCGATTTCATGTATAAGTATTTATTTTTCTGTGCCTGCCTTATTTACCTGACTGATGTTCTTCTGGTTTATCCATGTCACAAATAACAGGATTCCTTCTTTTTTAAGGGTGAATAATAGTTCTCTCTCCTCCCTGTTCCCTCTTCCCTCTCTCCACCCTGTCTACCTATCCATCTCAAAATTTCTAAGTTCATCCATAAATAGACACTTAGATTGATTCTATATCTTGGCAATCATGAATAACATTGCAATGAACATGAGTGTAGATATTTCTTTGGGATACTAATTTTATTTCCTTTGGATATATACTCCAAAGTGGGATTGCTGGATCATATAGTAGGTGTATCTTTCTTTAATTTTTTTGAGGAATCTCCAAATTCTGCATTCTTCATTATTTCATCATTCAGTGTGAATGTAACTCCTTCCAACAACATTCCCCTAACCACTCCATTATTACCCCCTCCCACCGAATTTAAGCTAGATGACCCTTTAGGTACTCTCCATGGCTTGCTGTGTCATCCCAATAAAGCACTTATCTCTGGAGTATTCTTGCCTGCTGATTTGTCTGTATCTTTTTTAAGCTCTAATCTCTTACAGATGTTAATGTATAAAACAGGAATGATGATATCTACTTTGCATGGTGGTTATAATGACTGAATGCGAGTGCAGAACCTGGAATGTAGCAACTACTTAATAAATAGTAGCTATTATGACTACCATCACTGCCACTGAGATTTGCTATTCGGTTCAGTTGTATATGGAGATTGTCCTGTCCCAGGAAATAGTGCAAGAGGATTTGGAAACAGAAGGTAGAGAATGAGGAATAAAGAAATTAACTGAAATAAATGGAAGGGTTGGCTACGGATTCTTCAGCTGCTTCTTCCACACACTTCATTACCAGTTGATAGAATTCAATGCAGCAAAAACCTTGTCTCCATCGGGATGCATCATTTGGAGATGTTGGGCTTTCCAGCCCAGCCTGATATGGATGTCTCACTCTTGCGTCATGCCTGTCCCCACCCCTGTTTAGAAACAAATCACTTCACGTTCTCTGGCTTTCTAACCTTGACATAGGAAATGATGGATGTAGGACAGAAGTGACCCACATACAATCACAAAGAGTAAGGCTGAGGATAACACTAGAGCGAGTAATTAAAAACAGTCCTGCTCCCTTGGAAACCATCCGCGGCCTCCCGTCTCCCTGGCCTCTTTATCTTGGCACTGTCAGTGCGCTGGCGGCTCTTTCTGCCAGCTCACTTTGGCTGGCACTGGCACACCACGCATCTGGCAGTCTTTGTCCCCATTACAGAGCTCCTCTTCGGAGCTGCCAGGCTTCAGACAAATGCTGCAGGGGGCACTTTGAAGCCTTTCCAGACATTTGGGTTTTCAGTTGGGAAGTTGGGTTGTTATCATTTACACTTAATCTACTCCCCGCTCCCCGCCCCCCAGCCCCAACCTGCTGTATTCTAGTTGTTTTTACAATTTTATTGGGTTAAAAAAATATTTTTTTGATCTGAAAAAAATATTTGTCCCTATGTCACACACTGATGTATATCCCTAAAAGGAATAAGGTGGGCATATGTAAAATAGATACAATTTTAGCTAGAGATACCTCCTGAAACATTTAGGTAGAAAAGATTAAAACCAAATAGCAAAAATGTCTTGTTGTACATGTAGTTTCCTATTTGCAAGCTGGTTTACAAATGTTGTTTTAATGTTGTTTTCCACAGTTGTTTGGAAAATAAACCAGTAACTATTCTCTATAAATAACACAGTCTGCCTCATTCTCCACTGCTGGCTTAGTCCCAAATATAAACCCTTTAGGACTGACAAGGGGAGAATCTGACTCAGGCAGAAAATTGAACTGGTAATCGCTATAGCACATAGCTAACTCCTTCCCTTTTGTTGATTTTTCCCTTGAGCCTGGGAGCCTAGTGCACAGCGTGGTTTTCCGGAAGCAGTACTGCCCAGAGGACAACTGGACTCAGCGCTTCCAAACCCTCTCCCCTCTACACCCAACCAATGACCAACACCCCGGACCTTGCTCTTATCAGCATTCTCGTCCTCCACTCCTGAACCAAAGCCTCTTATCTTCCTGAGGGCTGCAGGCTTGGTTCTGCGTGTCAACCTATTTGTCAATGAGATGCCTCCACTCTCTTTAAAAATGTTATCTGGTCAATTTTTAAAATATTTCAGGTGGGTTTTTCTATGAGCCTGCTTTAGACAGCTTCTTCTTTGAGCCCTAGGAGTTTTCAGGTAGCCAACTTCCTCACAAATCACAGATCAGTCTGGGGTAAATTTCCAGGCTTATTCCTTTCACATTTATAGTGCGTTATGCCTGATTGTCACAGCATGAGGCATGATCTGTATACAATTGAGGCACTTGTGAAAGCTGTTAGGGGTTGTTGGGTTTTCATTTTAACTGTACCAATGTAAGAGTGCACTTTCAGCAATTGTCATTTATCAATGATATTCTCTCTGTTATCACAGGACCCTGCATACTTTTCTATATTTTTATAGTTTTTGTTTTGTAATTTATTGGTGTAAATAGAATGACAAACTCCTTGAAAATAGTGACTTCCTTTTTTCATTTTTATTTCTATAATGCTTGGCACATAGTAGATGCATAATGAATTTTTGTTAAATGAACAATGAAAAGCACAGCAGCATGAAGCCCCAAATAAGATCCAAATGACATGACACAAGTCCTCCCAAAGAAATAAAATCAAGTCACCCACAGTTCTCTTATATACTTCACTCTGCGGATGTTAGAGTCTGTTTTAAGAATGACCATAAACAACTCCCTGCTTTCATAATATTTTCTCATTATTTATAAGACGCAGCCCTAAACTTCTTAGCAGACTGTGAGTTATCTCTGTTTAAATTTCTGGCAACTTCTTTATGACTCTTCTTTTGAGGAACAATTGCTATTGGTTCTAAACTGGAAAGAAGATGAAAGAAAAACTGTCTGAAGTATAAAATAATTGATATATGACTACCTCTAAGATTGATTGTAGTGGGGGGAAAAGCTTAAATTTATAGGAAACTGACTTAATTGTACTCTTTCACAAAGTTTAACAATCTGACAAATGGCATCATTACAGCACAGTGTTGCATTAAGCTTCCTTTACCCTCCAGAGCTGGCTGAGAGACCTCTGTAGAAAATGGGCTCCACGCAATAAATGTACAGATGCATTAAACATAAGAACTGCATCTGTTCTAGGCAGAAATCTCTGTAACAGTAATTGGCATATAGTTAGGACTGGAGTAGCAGATGTTGCTTTGCAGTTTGAGAAATCAGCTGTAAAATTTGCTGAAAACATGAACCTTACTGCAATGGCTGGACTTTAAGTACCTGGCCAACTCAAATAGAATCTGAAAGCTCTGGTCCTCTTTTTAGGTCCATCCATATATCTCTAACAAGGCGGTAGTCTGTGGGAATGTGATGTTCTTGGCCTACAGGGCTTTCAAACAATGAAATTGACAAAATTTATTTTTATGTAAATGTGGGTAGGGTATGAAGATATAGCTTGACTGTCTCACCATTATCTCTGAGTGAATAAAAACGGAGATCAATGTAATGCAAAATAGAGATAACTCTAAAGACTATTAAAAAATTGTTAGAATAAACAAATTCAGTAAAGTTGCAGGATACAAAGTCAATAAACAGAAATCTGTGGCATTTCTATGCACTAATAACAAGCTATCATAATGAGAAATTAGGAAAACAATGTCATTTAGAAATGCATCAAAAATAATAAAATATTTAGGAATAAATTTAACCAAGGAGGTGAAAGATGCTGAATCCTATAAGACATTGATGAAGAAATTGAAGAAGACACACATGAATAGATACCATATTCATAGATTGGAAGAATCAATATGGTTAAAATGTATTACCCAGAGCAACCTATAGATTCAATGAAATCCCTATCAAAATGCCAATGACATAGTTAGCAGAGCTAGAAAAAATACTTCTAAAATTTATAAAGAACCACATAAGATTCTGAATAGCTGAGACAATCTTGAGAAAGAAGAACAAAGCTGGAGGTATCATGTTCCCTGATTTCAAACTATACCACAAAGCAACAGTAATCAAAACAGTTTGATACTGGCACAAAAAAGACATACAGATTAATGGAACAGAATCAAAAGTCCAGAAGTTAAAACACTTATATGTACAATTAATTTACAATAAAGGAGGAAAGAACACACGTTAGAGAAAAATAATCTCATCAATATATGATATTTGGATAACTGAACTATCACATTCAAAAAAATGAAACCAAACCATTGTCTTACACATATCCAAAAATTAACTCAAAATTGACTTAGTACTTGATTGTCAGACTTGAAACCATAAAATTCCTAGAAGAAACATAGGTAGTAATACGTTGATGGACTTCCCAGGTGGTCCTAGTGGTAAAGAACCTGCCTGCCAATGCATGAGATGTAAGAGATATGAATTTGATCCCTGGGTCAGGAAGACCCCCTGGAGGGGAGGGCGTGGCACCCACTCCAGTATTCTTGCCTGGAGACTCCCATGGACAGAGGAGCCTGGTGGGCTATAGTCCACGGACCACAAACAGTCAGACATGATGGAAGCAATTTAGTATGCATGCAACCACATTGATACCAGTTTTAGCAATGTTTTTTGTGTATCTGACTCCAAACATAGGGAACCAAAAGCAAAAATAAACATAGGATTGCCTTGAATTGAAAAGCTGCTGCACAGCAAAGGAAACTATAATAAACATTAATGGGAGAAGATATTTGCAAATCACATATTCTAAAAGGATTAATATACAAAATATATAAAGACCTCATACAACTTAAAAAATAGCAAAAGCAAAAAGCGTGATAAAAATTAATGGAGGATCTGAATAAAAATTTTTCCAATGAAGACATACATATCCCCAATAGAAACATGAAAAAATGTTCAACATCACATATCATTAGGGAAATGCAAATCAAAACCACAGTGAAATATAACCTCACATATGTTAGAATGATTATTATTGAAAAGACAACAAATAACATGGTAAGGACATGGGAAAAAGAGAACACTACTGTGGAAATTGGTACAGCCACTATGGAAAGGAGTATGAAGGTTCCTCAAAAAGCTTAGAACTACTGTATGACCCAGCTATTCTACTTCTGAGTATTGATCCAAAGAACATGAAACACGAATTTGAAAAGATACATGTGCCCCATGCAATCATATACTGCAGCATGTTTTATAATAGTCAAGATATGGAAACCACCTAAGTGTCCATCTGGGGATGGACGTATAAAGAAGATGTAGTATATACATGCACTAGAATATTAGTCAGTCATAAAAATAATGAAATTCTGCCAATTTTGACAACATGGATGGATCTTGAAGGCATTGTGTTAAGTGAAATCTGCTAGATGGACAAAGATAAACATCATGTGATTTCACTCACACATGAAGTCTAAAAAAAAAAAAAAAAAGAAGACAAAATAAAATAAAAACAAACTCATAGACACACAGGTCCGAATAGAGATTACCAGAGGGAAAGGTGGTTGGGGAGGAATGGGCAAAATGAGTGAAAGGGGTCAACTGTATCAACAAATCGTAAGGAGACTTGTGTGCCGATCTTTGTGTTGTATGAGAATGAATTATGATACTGTACACCTAAAATTTATATCAACAATGACAAGAACGAGTTCAGGCAAGAATAATACACATTTCCTGCACCACTTTGGTTTTCTTCTTTCATCCAGGAATTAAACTTTTAAAAATATATTTTAAAGTTGCCTCTTATTCCCCAGAAAGTTTCCCTTTGCTTGCAGCACAGCACATAGGGTTCCAAAATGTTAACCTCACTGTGGGAGAGATGTGGGATCAGCATTAAGGGAAAGAATCACAGGAGGCTTTTGCACAGCCCTGCCTGATAATGTCACTTGCCAGCGCCTATGGGAGCTAGAGGTGGTTTGTCCAAAAGAAAGTTCCAGGCTATAAAACACCTCCACCATCATTCCTAAAGTGATACCACTAGGATGCTCACCTCCAGTTCATTATACTTTATTTGGGAAAAAAGACTAAGCTATCTGAAAAATGATTAAATATTGAATAATAGACAAAGTAAACACATCAAATTCTATCATTTAACTCTCCAATATTCTCCTTTTACTTCAGTTCAGTTCAGTTCAGTCACTCAGTCATGTCCGACTCTTTGCGACCCCATGAATCGCAGCACGCCAGGCCTCCCTGTCCATCACCAACACCTGGAGTTCACTCAGACTCATGTCCATCGAGTCAGTGATGCCATCCAGCCATCTCATCCTCTGTCGTCCCTTTTCCTCCTGCCCCCAATCCCTCCCAACATCAGAGTCTTTTCCAATGAGTCAATTCTTCGCATGAGGTAGCCAAAGTACTTGAGTTTCAGCTTTAGCATCATTCCTTCCAAAGAACACCCAGAGCTGATCTCCTTCAGAATGGACTGGTTGGATCTCCTTGCAGTCCAAGGGACTCTCAAGAGTCTTCTCCAACACCATAGTTCAAAAGCATCAATTCTTTGGCGCTCAGCTTTCTTCAGAGTCCAACTCTCGCATCCATACATGACTACTGGAAAAGCCATAGCCTTGACTATTTGGACCTTTGTTGGCAAAGTAATGCCTCTGCTTTTCAGTGTGCTATCTAGATCCTTTTACTTAGGTCCTCTAATTTTTTATTACATTTTCCCAAAGTGTTTTCACATGTATTATTAATTTTTGCAGTAGTCTCTAGAATTATTATTACTCTTACTTTATGATGTCACCATTGACCAAAAATGTTAAGTGATTGTCTCAAGATCACACAGAAAAGCAACAGAATCAGAATAGTAAATACAGACCTCTAATAATGTGTATTTACATACCTTCTTCCTCATTTTCCTCACTCAAAGTAAGAAATTTATTATATAAAATATTACAGATACTATATGTTTTGTTATATCATTGTAAATATTTCTAATTGTCTTAGAGATGACAGATTTGAATTTGGCAAAAAAAATAAAAACTTGAAAATTTCTAGGATCTATGTTATCTAAGTTCTTTGTTTCATTCCATTTCCTCCCCTCATTCCCACCCCCAAATATCTCCTCTTTGCCTATAAACTATTATGCATTGATCAGATCTTCTGATCAACTGACAGTGTCTTTTTGCTGTTATGGAAAGATAAGACAGGAATTTTTACAAGAAACAAAGAGGATGAATGAATCACAAGAGGGGCACAAAGTTACCATTATACTCAACAGGTTCCTTCTTTGTTTTAGAGATGATAGTCTTCAGTGTAGAATAAAACAGATAGGCAGAATACAGGAGAAATAATGATTGATATATGGTAACAATATCTCATTCTATGACACTCTAATTCCCAGAAGGACAAGTTGGCAGAAGTTAAAGTAGAATAAGAAAGTAGAAGATAACACTCCTGGGGTGGGGATGGGGATGAGAAGGTGCCCAGGAGTAATTTGGGGATAAGGGCTTCAGAAAGAACATAAATCACTATGTAATTCTTACTCAGATATATATCTTAACTATATCTCCCTTTAGTGATGATAAAGGGCCAAACTGACCACCTTCTTTCTCTGTTCATGACTTTTTTCATGCTTCTATACTGCGGTAGTAAAGAATCCACACACAATGCAGGAGACACAGGAAATGTGGGTTCAATCCTTGGGTCGGGAAGATCCCCTGGAGAAGGGAATGGCTACTCTCTCCAGTTTTTCTTGCTTGGAGAATTCCATGGGCAGAGGAACCTGGCAAGTTATAGTCCATGGAGTCGCAAAGAGTTGGACAGGACTGAGCACGCACACACTCCCTTTCCTTTCTTCCATATCAGCACTGGAAGATTTTCCTGGGAATGATTAGGTCATCTCTTTTGCTCCTGATCACAAGGTTGAATCTTCTTGATGTTTTTTCTACTAAGCAACTTTCCTCCCCTGGGAGTGCAAAGATAGAAGTGGCCCCCAATCACCTGGAAATAATCATATTGTCATACATTTTGTTCTACCTCTAAACACAGCCCAGTGGATAAATGAATAGGAGGACAGTGAGCTGTGGTAGTGAACTATAGCTCTTTGCATCTTTTACTTGATGCATCATTACTTGTCATAAACCACTACTATAATGCAAATTCTATGTAGACAGAGGCATTATCTCTCATGTTCTCTGTATTATTTAATTATATATGAAATTTTCCATATTTTTAAACAAATGTATATTAAGTTATATAGTGATAAAATAATAATTATAATAATTATTCTTATTATTCAGTACATAGCTCAATGCCCATTGGAGAATAAGACAGTAAATGAGTGAATGAATGACCAAGGAAAATAATAGGATATTCTATGGAAAAAATCTATAAGGATCTGGGTCATTCATTCATTCATAATTATATGCCTTTCAACTTAGAGAAACATTTTTCTATTACGGATCACAGTTTTGTGACTAAGCATTGGCTTTCATAATTTGTATGTGGAACTCTCTCCCTTCAAAAGACCCAAAGGCCAGTCTTGCATAAAAGCAATCTGTCAGCTTGCTGATGATTTTTGATCAGTTCCAGCAATACCATTGGGCTTCTTATTTTGGTAAAATATGCCTTTCCTAAATCATTGTGACAAGCCTGCAGTGAGAGTGTTTGCTGCTAACAAAGGAACAGTCTCCAAGACAGAGAGGGACTGTGCAAAGTGGAGGAGAATATTTGCATCCCAGGATCAAAGCCAATAGACTGTAACCGTACAATCATCTAATCCACTGAGCAGGATAGAGGTCCTGCTCTAGAAATTGGACAATGGTCCTAGAATACTCAATCACTACATATCAAATTTAGTGAGCCGGAATGTTCATTTTATTATTTATTTGTACACTTTATCTGGCTTCTTACAAAAAAAGATTTGTTAGAAAACTTTCATGAGTTGAAATTGTACCTGTTAGTACAGGAAGACAAAGACAAGGGTCATATTTGATTTTTTAAATGATTTGCATTTATGGCTTATTTGGACATATTTCATGTCTTCAGTTCCATTCAGTTCAGTCGCTCAGTCGTGTCCAGCTTTTTGCGACCCCATGAATTGCAGCATGCCAGGCCTCCCTGTCCATCACCAACTCCCAGAGTTCACCCAAACTCATGTGCATTGAGTTGGTGATGCCATCCAGCTATCTCATCCTCTGTCGTCCCCTTTTCTCCTGCCCCCAATCCCTCCCAGCATCAGGGTCTTTTCCAATGAGTCAACTCTTTGCATGAGGTGGCCAAAGTACTGGAGTTTCAGCTTCAGCATCAGTCCTTCCAATGAACACCCAGGACTGATCTCCTTTAGGACGGACTGGATGGATCTCCTTGCAGTCCAAGGGACTCTCAAGAGTCTTCTCCAACACCACAGTTCAAAAGCATCAATTCTTCGGTGCTCAGCTTTTTTAATAGTCCAACTCTCACATCCATACATGACCACTGGAAAAACCATAGCCTTGACTAGACAGACCTTTGTTGGCAAAGTAATGTCTCTGCTTTTGAATATGCTATCTAGGTTGGTCATAACTTTCCTTCCAAGGAATAAGCGTCTTTTAATTTCATGGCTTAGGAATGCAGAACATCTCAGCATGAAACCACACTGTGAAGACCTATACCTATCTTCTGATTATAATTCTTCCTTACTCCCATTTATTTCATGAACTTTCATACTTATGTAAAGTATTAGCCCAAGATTAGCTATAAGCTTTAATATCTCAATTCGAAAGTTCAATTACTTGAATTGTGAAAAAGAATTATTTCAAAAAGTAAATGAGAAAAAATGAAAAATTATGTACGTTTAATAACCTAACATTGGAAAGAATTTTAAAACATTAGTTAAATTTACTGAATCAGTATTGTGAAATGTTTATTGTAACTTGAATCATTAGTTTATCTTTTATTAGTTTATTGTGTCCATACACTTAGATGAAACCTCTTTTTGTCATATACCAAACTTTGTGTGAATCATTAGATTTTTATGAATGATATATGACTTTGATTTCCTAAGTAAAAAAAATTACTAAAAATATTAAACATACCAATGCAGAGAAAAAATAAGCCAGATTTTTCATAAAATCATCAAGCAGATTCAATGGCTTTTATGATTTTGCCTTAGCTGCATTAACTCATCTCCCTTCAACTTTTTCTAAAGTTTTTTTTTTTTTAATCTCTACATCATGTCATTTTATCACTATATAATTTAATATACATTTGTTAAAAAATATGGAAAATTTCATATATAATTAAAGTCCTAATAAAATTTATAGTAAATTATTGGTGTCACCTAAGAGTCTCTATTAAAATTTTCTTGTGTAATTACTCTTCAATATTATTTCAATTTAAAACTTTGGGGAAAAATAATTTAAATAAAGGCAAGGATGTCTTTACCAACACAAAAATTACTAAACTTGCATTTAAGAAATTTCTGTTTGAAAACATGATGAAATTTGTTCTCTAAGAACTATTTAATATGTATTTGGGTCAGTACTTAAACCAGGTATCTTTTTAATAGTTTTAATATTTGGCTAGTTAAATGCTAATTATATCAGTATCCAGATTTTGTGTGTGTGTGTGTGTGTGTGTCACTCAGTCATGTCTTGACTCTTTGCAACCCCATGGACTGTAGCCTGCCAGGCTCCTCTGTCCATGGCATTTTGTAGGCAAGAATACTTGAGTGGGTTGCCATTTCCTTCTCCAAGGGATCTTTCTGACCCAGGGATTGAAACCACATCTCCTGCATGGCAGGCAGATTCTGTATCACTGAGTTACCCGGGAAGCCCCAGGTGGAACTATGCTATGATGAGAATAATAAAGCATTTCAGTAAAACATGGTTTTGTAACTATAACAAATGCTAAGGCTAGGACAGCAAACACTCAAACAGTTTGGATTTCTCTGGAGCACCAGAATTTTAGCTTTGTCTCCTGGTGAAGAAATTCTGTCCAGATTGGCAACTTTGCTTCAAATAAATCAGAAAGCTTTTGAAGACTCAACAGTAGCAGCACTGACAAGTGTTTCTGTGCAAAGTTCATTATAAAATACAGTTCCTGCTTTTAAGAAGCTTAGAATTTTATGGAAATTTTTATGACTGCCTTATTGTGATTCATGTAGCTATGGAGAATCCATCCTTATTCTACCATGGATGAAACATTGGGGAAAAGTAATCTCCAATTTTATCTTGGCATTTCTGAGCTGTGATAGGTGGTGAAGTGAAAGAAGTAGAAACTCCTTATTGTTAAGATTTCAGTTCAGTTCAGTCACTCAGTCATGTCCGACTCTTTGCGACCCCATGGACTGCAGCATGCCAGTCTTCCCTGTCCAGCACCAACTCCCAGAAGTTGCTCAAACTCATGTCCAATGAGTAGGTGATGCCATCCACCCACCGACTCGATGGACATGAGTTTGAGCAAGCTCTGGGAGTTCAGACTTAGACATTGCTAAATATACCATTTAGGACACCATTTATAGTAAAAAGAATGTGTTCTTGTTTAGTATACTGGGTTATCTTTATGGTTTGGCAGGCCATACCTGCAATTGACTTCTATGATATTTAATCATTCATTCACTCAATGTTATAGAGTTTCTACTTTGTCCAGCAACATAAAGTGTATCCTAGGAATACAAATCTAAGTAGTCAAAGTCCCTAACTGCAAGTGGCATAGAGTCACTTATGGAAGACACCTGAATTAAGCAATGGTCATAGAATAATAAAAGCAGAAGAAAATCCTAACAAATAGTCCAGTTTCTTCACTTGAGCATATTATATTTGAAATAAAAGCACTGGATATAATCTTGTCTTCCAATCTTAGCCTCTCCTGTAATTAATATACAAACATTTCAAAATGGAAACCTCCAAAAGTTTATAAAACACAATGAAGGGTATTTGTGGGCTGGAAGTTAGTTGCTTCATCTTTGATATTTCCTGATTCTACACCTGCCTGTAAAACTCTGTCCTTTCATTCACGTTCCTTGCATGGTGTCTGACATTTATTTTTAGTCTTACCCTTCTTGGTTCTGGCTTCCTGTTGTATCTCAGCAAGCCCTTCCACCTACAGTCTAGACATGAACCACTTGAAGTTACTTCTAATTCTATGATTTACACATTTGGAAAAGAAAAGAGAAGAGACAGAAGGAGAAACATATGTCTTACATAAAAGTTAAAGTCTGGATATAGTTCTTTGCTGGGGAAGTTTTTATGGAGCAAGTTTGCAAAATTATATGCTGTAAGATGAGAAAATCTTTTAAAAGTTTTAAATAAAAATTTAGAAAATAATTAGTAACATTAAAGTCATCAGTAAAACTGACTTAAAACAGATGAGAAAATTCCAGCATCAGGAAAGGTTTGTTTATCTGTCTGTGTCATGGACAGTCTTGGGATCATTTATATGTATTTTGGGTTCCAATTAGTTTTAGCCCAAAGGCTTAAGGTTTAACAGCCAATTTTCACCATCACAAATTTTTATGACTTCTGTTCATCATTTCTACAGAGTTATGACAGTTTTGTGCTAAATGTGCTTTTTGCTTTCCTTCCACATTTCCTCTCTTGGCTTTTTTAAACAATATATATTGAAGAGAAGAGAATAAAAATGGATTAATATGAAATACTAATAGTAGTTTGCTACATGGTTAATATGTTAGAGTTTAGTTGTCTAGCATATGTTGGATTCCAAAGAGCCAAGAGATTTCCTCATTCACTTCACATTTAAGAGTAACATTGGCAAGCTTTTTTTTTTTTTTTAATAATAAAAATGGCATCCTGAGTATTTTAACCTGGGCAATACAAGTATCCAAAATAGTGCTTTGCTTCATTTGTATAAGAAGAGGAGAAGGAAGTAGAAGAGGAAGAGAGTAGAGTTCACAAAGGAATAAATAAATGCTAATGAAAAGCTGGTTCTTCCTGGATTTTTTTTCACTTGTGCATATTATATTTGAAATAAAAGCACTGGCTCTAATCTTGTCTTCCAGTATTAGCCTCTCCTGTAATTAATATACAAAAATTTCAAAATGGAAACCTCCGAAAGTTTATAAAACACAATGAAGCATATTTGTATCTGGAAGTTAGCATGAGCCCAGCTAAGACTGAAGAAATTCCTGTAATCTGGGAAGCTCTGGCTGCTCATTGCAGTATAGATACTGTGGACTAATTCAAACAACAGTAAAAATACATTTAATCAGAGAAGGAATAATTTTCTAGGTTTCAAAATTAAATCATGATTTAGATAATATTAATACACATAAACAGAACATTTCATTCAAAAACAGCAGAATACACAAGTTCACAAAGAAAATTTTCCAGGATAGATCACATGCTATGTCACAAAACAAGTCTCAATAAAGTTAAGAAGACTTAAATCATTTCAAGCATCTTTTCTAAGATGGTATCAGACTAGAAATGGACTACACTGAAAAAACTGCCAAAAACACAAACATGGGGAGTGTAAACAATATGCTACTACCCAACAAATGGCCACAAAGGCAATCAAAGAAGAAATCAAGACATACATTAACACAAACAAAAATGGAAACACAATGATCCAAAATCTACTGGATGCAGAAAAAGAAATTCTAAGTGGGGAGTTTATAGTGATGTAAGACTACTCTATAAAATAAGAAAAAATTAAATAAATAATCTAATGTTATACCTAAAGGAACTAGACAAGGAGGAATAAAAACAACCCAAAGTTAGTAGAAGGAAAGAAATAAAAAAGATAAGAGCAGAAATAAATGAAATAGAGACTAGAAAATATCAATAAAACTATGAGATCTTTGAAAACTGTGAGTTCTTTGAAAAGATGAATATGAATGATTGATCATTAGCCAGACTCACAAAGAAAGAAGAGAGAGAGTCTAAATAAATAAAATCAGAAATGAAAAAGAAGTTGCAACCAACACCACAGAAATACAAAGGATCGTAAAAGATTACTATGAAAACTATGTGCCAATAAAATGGATAATCTAGAAGAAAAGGATAAATTCCTTGAAATATATAATCTACAACTAAACCAGGAACAAATAGAAAATAATTAAAAAAAAAACAAAACTAATTACCTGTAGCAAAACTGAATCAGTAATAAAAATCTCCCACTAAACATAAGTTCAGGACCAGACAGCTTTACACCTGTTTGAATTTTCAGTTCAGTTCAGTTGCTCAGCCGTGTCCGACTCTGCAACCCCATAGACTGCAGCATGCCAGGCTTCCCTGTCTGTCACCAACTCCCAGAGCTTGCTCAAACTCATGTACATCGAGTCAATGATGCAATCCAACCATCTTATTCTCTGATGTCCCCTTCTCCTCCTGCCTTCAATATTTCCCAGCATGAGGGTCTTTTCCAATGAGTCAGTTCTTCGCATCAGGTGGCCAAAGTATTGGAGCTTCAGCTTCAAAATTAGTCTTTCCAATGAATAGTCAGGACTGATTTCCTTTAGGATTGACTGGTTTGATCTCCTTGCAGTCTAAGGGACTCTCAAGAGTCTTCTCCAACACCACAGTTCAAAAGCATCAATTCTTCATTGCTCAGCTGTGTTTACCAAATGTTTAAAGGCAAGTTTGGAAGGGAAGTTATGACCAACTTAGATAGCATATTCAAAAGCAGAGACATCACTTTGCCAACAAAGGTCCGTCTAGTCAAGGCTATGGTTTTTCCTGTGGTCACGTATGGATGTGAGAGTTGGACTCTGAAGAAGGCTGAGCACTGAAGAATTGATGCTTTTGAACTGTGGTGTTGAAGAAGACTCTTGAGAGTCCCTTGGACTGCAAGGAGATCCAACCAGTCCATTCTGAAGGAGATCAGCCCTGGGATTTCTTTGGAAGGAATGATGCTAAAGCCAAAATTCCAGTACTTTGGCCACCTGATGCGAAGAGTTGACTCATTGGAAAAGACTCTGATGCTGGGAGGGATTGGAGGCAGGAGGAGAAGGGGACGACAGAGGATGAGATGGCTGGATGGCATCACTGACTCGATGGACGTGAGTCTGGGTGAACTCCAGGAGTTGGTGATGGACAGGAAGGCCTGGCGTGCTGTGATTCATGGGGTCACAAAGAGTCGGACACGACTGAGCAACTGAACTGAACTGAACACATATCTTTCTCAAACTGTTCAAAAAATTGAAGAAAAAGGAATACTTCTGAACTAATTCTATTAGGCCAGAATTACCCTGATATCAGAAACAGACAAAAGTATCACAAAAAAGAAAATTACAAGCCAATATCACTGATGAACATAGATGCAACAATCGTCAATAAAATATAAGCAAACTGTGTTCAACAAAGCATTAAAAGAATCATATACCACAACCAACTGAGATTTATCTCAAGAACAAAAAGGGGGTTTAATATCTGCAAATCTATCAATGTGAAAACACTGTATAAACAAATTGAAGGATAAAAATCATATGACCAATCTCAATAGACACAGGAAAAGCTGTTGATAAAATTCAACATCCATTTATGATAAAATCTCTCAACAAAGAATGTATAGAGGAAACACATTTGGATTGCAAGGAGGTCCAACCAGTCCATCCTAAAGGAGATCAGTCCTGGGTGTTCACTGGAAGGACTGATGCTAAAGCTGAAACTCTAGTACTTTGGCCACCTCATGCGAAGAGTTGACTCGTTGGAAAAGACCCTGATGCTGGGAGGGATTGGGGGCAGGAGGAGAAGGGGATGACAGAGGATGAGATGGCTGGATGGCATCACCGACTCGATGCACATGAGTTTGGGTGAATTCTGGGAGTTGGTGATGGACAAGGAGGCCTGGCGTGCTCTGATTCATGGGGTCACAAAGAGTTGGACACGACTGAGAGACTGAACTGAACTGAACTGAACTGATGACAAACACACACCCAAGATTATACTCAATGCTGAAAAGCTGAAAGCATTCCCTCTAAGATCAGGAACAAGGCAAGGATATCAACTCTCATCACTTTTATTCAATATAGTATCGAGAGTCCTATGGACAGCAATCAGACAAGAAAAAGAAATAAAAAGAGTCTAAATTGGAAAGGAAGATGTAAGACTGTCATTGTTTTCAGATGACATGATGCAATATGTAGAAAATTCTAAAGATGTTATCAAAAAACTATTAGAATAAAGGAATTCAGTAAAATTGCAGGATACAAAATAAACACACAGAAATCTTTGTGTTTCTATACACTTATAACGAACTATTAAAGAGTGAAGTTAAGAAACCCATTTAAAATTGCATCAAAAGAATAAAATACCAAGGAATAAATCTTACCAAAGAGATGAGAGACTTGTACATTGAAAACTACGGGATAAGGATGAAAGAAATTGAAGACCACACAAACAAATGTAAATGCATACATGTCTATGGGCTGGAAGAATTAGTATTGTTAAAATGACCACACTACCAAGGCATTCTACAGATTCAATACAATTCCTATCAAAATTCCAGTGGTACTTTTCATGGAACTAGAACAACAACAACAACAAAAATCTAAAATTTGCATGGAATCACAAAGACCCTGAATAACTGCAACAACTTTGAGAAAGAAAATCTGGAAGTATAATATTCCCTGATAAAAAGCTACAGTAATGAAACTAACGTGGTGCTATCTCAAAAACAGCCACATAAATCAACTGGTACAATATAAAGGGCACAGAAATAAATCCATGCTTACATGATCAACTAACATGACAAAGAAGGCAAGAATATACAAGTTTCTTTGATAAATGGTATTGGGAAAATTGGGCAGCTACATGTAAAAGAATCAAACTGGACTTTCTTACATGATAAAATGAACACAAAATTGATTTAAAGACTTAAATGTAACACCCACGCCCATAGAAAAAACTGGAAGAAAACACAGGCAATATGCTCATTGACATTAGTCTTGGCAATATATTTTAAATATCTTTCTGGAACAAAAACAATTATAAACAAATGAAACCATATCAAACCAAAAGCTTTTGCACAGCAAGATAAACTATAAACAAAACGAAAAGACAGATTATTAAATGGGAGAATATATTTGCAAACAATGTATGTGATGAGGGCATCATAGTCAGCATCACTATCAGCAAGATGTATGTTAAAACCGAAATGAGATAACACCTTATACCTGTCAGGATGTCTATCATCAAAAAGATAGCAACTAATAAGTATAGGAGAGGATGTGAAGAAAAGAGAACCCTGTGCACCATTTGTGGGACTGTAATTTGGTACAGTCACTATGGAAAACAGTACTGGAAGTTCTTCAAAAAATTAAAAACAGAAATGTCATATGACCCAGCAATTGCACTTCTGGGTATTTCCCTGAAGAAAACAAAAACACTAATTCATAAAGATACATGCATCCCTGTGTTACTTCAGCATTCATTTTTACAATAGCCAAGATATAAAGCACCTTTAGTGTCCATTGATAGATGAATGGATAAAGATGTGATATCTGTATCTGTATAGATATATATCTATCTATATATCTAAGCTTTCTATATGCCTATAGAGTGGTATTTAGAGTTCCAAACATTTCTGGAAACTGTAGGATTTATGTATTTAACAGTTGGTTGGTTTTCATTTCTTTACATACAAAATTCTTTACCTGGATCTTTTCTCATGTGAAAATATCAAGTCAGATCATTTTATTCCAATCAGCATTATAAGTAGGTGCACCAGGTATTCTAACATTTTGTTCAGATATGTTCCAGAATGGTGTTGTGTGTAACAATCCGTCAGATACTGGGCTTGACCAGAGCGCTAGAACTGGGAAATAGTCAACGCAGGAAAGCTACAGAAGGATCAAAGAAGGATATACCCCGAAATATCTGCTGTTTCTCCTTTAAACCCCTTGTCCTCTACTTTAAACCTCCTTTCTTCCACTGCCTGCCCCTCCTCACGAAGGCTGGCTGCTGGATAAGGAAATGGGTTCTAGGCAATCACGCAGTCTCCTCTATTCCATATCAGTGATATCCAGCAGGTTCTTCCTTTACTGTAATTCCTCTGTCCTCCAGCTTGTACAGATTCCTAAAAATTCCACAAAGTCCCTCTATTGACAGACAGACAACTCCAAAATTTCCTTCACATATATCATCCAAAATTTTAAGTAAGCTAAGTTTTCTACCAAAGGATTTAAAAATACCTTAATGGAGTCCTGGAAATGCAACTTAGTATAGATTGTAGTCAGTGAAGTCAGCTCTCCCCAGAAAAAATTAAGCAACTTTTGCAATTAAAGTGACTACACCATGAAACACAGGTTACAAATGTCTTTGCAAACCTAATTCAGAAAACCATCATATGTGTCTTTACAAACATGAAGAAACTCCAAAATTAGAACTCAACCTGTGAATACACATGTAGCCTTGTACAGGGGTAAAGAATGATGAGTTGGAGAAAATAGTATTTATTTGCTATGCCACAGTTTCTGACAAGCAGGATTGGACCACAGAGACAACATTTTTAATACTTGCTGAAGATGTAAGTTTAAAATCCTACCAGTTTTTTCTTCTCTGTTTTATTAATAAATGTTTTAGGACTCTAGTCAACAATGTTTTCTGTGATATACTTGCTACATTTTGGAAAAATAAAATTCTTGGCAAATAACCATTTAAAATCAACCAAAAATCACAAATCGAGGCTTTCTATACATTTACCAATAATTTCTGCTCTCAGAAGGAAACAAAATATAGTAAGAGGCATTTAATAACATGGGCTTCCTTGGTAGCTCAGACAGTAAAGAATTTGCCTTCAATGCAGGAGACCTGGGTTTGATCCTTGGGTTTAGAAGATCCCTGGGAGGAGGGCATGGCAACCCACTCCAGTATTCTTGCCTGGAGAATCCTCATGGGCAGAGGAGCCTGGCGGGTTACAGTCCATGGGGTCAGACACGACTGAGTGACTAAGCACACACAGTAACATAAATTTCTCCTTAAAATGTATAATGTAAAATTCTTAAAATATAAATAAAACTGCCATTTTGAACTCCAAATAATCTTTACTACTGTGTTACCTAGATCATAAATATAAATATTTTGGGCAATTTTCTTTCAAACTCTAACCATGAAGAGACAATAAATATACCTAATATTTCTGGAAACAGCAATAAGTTGAGGGTGAATTAAAAGGAACAAAATGGCACATAGTTCAGCTTTCATTGTCATTAACATGAAGTATGTATTTACACACATGACACTAACCAGCCCTGAGAGCGTGCTTTGACATTAAATTAGAGATTTTAAAGGCAGCTGTGGATGAAGGTGAGAGCAAATAAAGATAGAGTGGTAATAATGTGAATAAAAATGTGCTTGAGTTTATCATTACATTGATGGATGGATTCTATTTTTGCTGGGAACATTCATAACACTACTTCTCTCTAAATAGTATAGGAAAGAATTCTAGCTGTGTACTAGTGATTCTTAAAGTTTAGTATGCATCAGTGTCTCTTGAGGGCTTGTTAAAACACAGATCCATGGGTTGCACTCTCAGAGAATTAATTCAGTAGCTGATGCTGCTCATCCAGCAACCCGGTTTGAGGACTACCACTATAGATGATACCCAAAGACCACCTCGTTCATCCTTCTGCCCTCCACAAGAGGTGCTGAACAATGAATCAGGAACCATGGCTACCAGGTCCTAACTGTTATCAATATATCATGAATGCTCTAATTTCAGAAGCAGCTCAGATAAGGGGGAGGGACTGAGTCATGGGTCAAGAGCCTCAGGAGTAAAATGAAGGAGAATCTTAAAAGTGTTCCCTGGTCATAGGAACAGGTACAAAGAAGTACCTGGGAGTACAAAGTGCCACTGGGAGTTATAACCTTCCCCAACACAACACAGGCCCTGCGTGTTGCTGTTTCAGGGAAACAGTTATTGTTGGTGCTACTGTGGGTGTCACAGCTTTCCCAGCACTGCTGAAACTAAGATGAGAAGAGATGGAACATTCCAGAAAGATGGAAGCTAAGCAAAGGAAGGGCATGGGGTAATGGTGGGTGGAGAGCGGAGCAGCTTCATTTTATTCATCTAACTCTCCAGTACCTGATTATTGGTACACAAGAGACATTCAGTACAAGTTGTATAGAATTAACTGAGTGAAATTTTGCCTTTGTTTTTTTCTTGAAACATTGTATGATGTTGGGAAAATCACTTCATCTACTTCAGTCCATTAAAAAAAATTATAAATGTGGTCTGTTCATTGTAGGATATTTTGAGAATGAAATGAGATCATAAATGTATCTGTCTTCAGAAATAAGCCTAAAAGATGAAAAATTAGATACATGTTTCTGTTAATCTTTTAAAAGATTCCCAGATATTAGTATTTCAGTAACCAAAACAATGCCAAATTTCTCACCGATATGCTTCTATTCAATAAACCATGTTAGAGTAACATATCCATTCCCACCTTCTTTTAGGAATGGGACTCCTCAAAGGTACTTGCAGTAAAAAATTTAAATGTGTTTTATAAACAGTTTTTGTTTTCCCTAAAAATTTTTAAAGTCAGTATCAAATGAATTGTAGGACATCCAAGTCTTTATTTCTTTGTTCCTTTTTGATTTTTCTGTCACATTGGTATTGTTGATTATTCACTGCTTGAAATTCTCTCCTCTCACTTACACCAGTTATGTACCTTCCCCTGAGGTTTCACAACTGTGAAAGAGACCATGTGAAAAACTGTGACCATCCTTTCGCAGTTCCTCTCCTAGTTTTCCTTCTGCCACCTACTCTTTAATGCAGTTTCTAAACTTTTGTCCTTAGACAGCTGTAGTTCTCATTCTGTATACTGTTCTTGGCAATCTTATCCTGTTATGGACTAAATGTTTCTGTCCCCTCATCTCCAAAATCATATGTTTAAGCCCTAATGCCTCAGTTCAGTTGCTCAGTTGTGTTGGACTCTTTGTGACCCCATGGACTGCAGGATGCCAGGCTTTCCTATCCATCACCAACTCCTGGAACTCACTCAAACTCATGTTCATTGTGTCGGTGATATCATCCAAATGTCTCATCCTCTGTCGTCCCCTTCTCTTGCCTTCAGTCGTACCCAGCATAAGGGTCTTTTCAAATGAGTGAGTTCTTCAAATCAGTTGGCCAAAGTATTGGAGTTTCAGCTTCAGCACCAGTCTTTCCAATGAACACCAGGACTGATTTCCTTTAGGATGGACTGGTTGGATCTCCTTGCAGTCCAAGGGACTCTCAAGAGTCTTCTCTAACACCACAGTTCAAATACAT